>NW_024607899.1:0-40838 GCF_018296145.1 Oncorhynchus tshawytscha
TACTGTCTCTATTATATTATGACAGACCAGCTAGATCTACTGTCTCTATTATATTATGACAGACCAGCTTATTCTACTGTCTCTATTATATTATGACAGACCAGCTAGATCTACTGTCTCTATTATATTATGAGAGACCAGCTAGATCTACCATCTCTATTATATTATGACAAACCAGCTAGATCTACTGTCTCTATTATATTATGACAGACCAGCTAGATCTACTGTCTCTATTATATTATGACAGACCAGCTAGATCTACTGTCTCTATTATATTATGACAGACCAGCTAGATCTACTGTCTCTATTATATTATGACAGACCAGCTAGATCTACTGTCTCTATTATATTATGACAGACCAGCTAGATCTACTATCTCTATTATATTATGACAGACCAGCTAGATCTACTGTCTCTATTATATTATGACAGACCAGCTAGATCTACTGTCTCTATTATATTATGACAGACCAGCTAGATCTACTGTCTCTATTATATTATGACAGACCAGCTAGATCTACTGTCTCTATTATATTATGACAGACCAGCTAGATCTACTGTCTCTATTATATTATGACAGACCAGCTAGATCTACTGTCTCTATTATATTATGACAGACCAGCTAGATCTACTGTCTCTATTATATTATGACAGACCAGCTAGATCTACTGTCTCTATTATATTATGACAGACCAGCTAGATCTACTGTCTCTATTATATTATGACAGACCAGCTAGATCTACTGTCTCTATTATATTATGACAGACCAGCTAGATCTACTGTCTCTATTATATTATGACAGACCAGCTAGATCTACTGTCTCTATTATATTATGACAGACCAGCTAGATCTACTGTCTCTATTATATTATGACAGACCAGCTAGATCTACTGTCTCTATTATATTATGACAGACCAGCTAGATCTACTGTCTCTATTATATTATGACAGACCAGCTTAGATCTACTGTCTCTATTATATTATGACAGACCAGCTAGATCTACTGTCTCTATTATATTATGACAGACCAGCTAGATCTACTGTCTCTATTATATTATGACAGACCAGCTAGATCTACTGTCTCTATTATATTATGACAGACCAGCTAGATCTACTGTCTCTATTATATTATGACAGACCAGCTAGATCTACTGTCTCTATTATATTATGACAGACCAGCTAGATCTACTGTCTCTATTATATTATGACAGACCAGCTAGATCTACTGTCTCTATTATATTATGACAGACCAGCTAGATCTACTGTCTCTATTATATTATGACAGACCAGCTAGATCTACTGTCTCTATTATATTATGACAGACCAGCTAGATCTACTGTCTCTATTATATTATGACAGACCAGCTAGATCTACTGTCTCTATTATATTATGACAGACCAGCTAGATCTACTGTCTCTATTATATTATGACAGACCAGCTAGATCTACTGTCTCTATTATATTATGACAGACCAGCTAGATCTACTGTCTCTATTATATTATGACAGACCAGCTAGATCTACTGTCTCTATTATATTATGACAGACCAGCTAGATCTACTGTCTCTATTATATTATGACAGACCAGCTAGATCTACTGTCTCTATTATATTATGACAGACCAGCTAGATCTACTGTCTCTATTATATTATGACAGACCAGCTAGATCTACTGTCTCTATTATATTATGACAGACCAGCTAGATCTACTGTCTCTATTATATTATGACAGACCAGCTAGATCTACTGTCTCTATTATATTATGACAGACCAGCTAGATCTACTGTCTCTATTATATTATGACAGACCAGCTAGATCTACTGTCTCTATTATATTATGACAGACCAGCTAGATCTACTGTCTCTATTATATTATGACAGACCAGCTAGATCTACTGTCTCTATTATATTATGACAGACCAGCTAGATCTACTGTCTCTATTATATTATGACAGACCAGCTAGATCTACTGTCTCTATTATATTATGACAGACCAGCTAGATCTACTGTCTCTATTATATTATGACAGACCAGCTAGATCTACTGTCTCTATTATATTATGACAGACCAGCTAGATCTACTGTCTCTATTATATTATGACAGACCAGCTAGATCTACTGTCTCTATTATATTATGACAGACCAGCTAGATCTACTGTCTCTATTATATTATGACAGACCAGCTAGATCTACTGTCTCTATTATATTATGACAGACCAGCTAGATCTACTGTCTCTATTATATTATGACAGACCAGCTAGATCTACTGTCTCTATTATATTATGACAGACCAGCTAGATCTACTGTCTCTATTATATTATGACAGACCAGCTAGATCTACTGTCTCTATTATATTATGACAGACCAGCTAGATCTACTGTCTCTATTATATTATGACAGACCAGCTAGATCTACTGTCTCTATTATATTATGACAGACCAGCTAGATCTACTGTCTCTATTATATTATGACAGACCAGCTAGATCTACTGTCTCTATTATATTATGACAGACCAGCTAGATCTACTGTCTCTATTATATTATGACAGACCAGCTAGATCTACTGTCTCTATTATATTATGACAGACCAGCTAGATCTACTGTCTCTATTATATTATGACAGACCAGCTAGATCTACTGTCTCTATTATATTATGACAGACCAGCTAGATCTACTGTCTCTATTATATTATGACAGACCAGCTAGATCTACTGTCTCTATTATATTATGACAGACCAGCTAGATCTACTGTCTCTATTATATTATGACAGACCAGCTAGATCTACTGTCTCTATTATATTATGACAGACCAGCTAGATCTACTGTCTCTATTATATTATGACAGACCAGCTAGATCTACTGTCTCTATTATATTATGACAGACCAGCTAGATCTACTGTCTCTATTATATTATGACAGACCAGCTAGATCTACTGTCTCTATTATATTATGACAGACCAGCTAGATCTACTGTCTCTATTATATTATGACAGACCAGCTAGATCTACTGTCTCTATTATATTATGACAGACCAGCTAGATCTACTGTCTCTATTATATTATGACAGACCAGCTAGATCTACTGTCTCTATTATATTATGACAGACCAGCTAGATCTACTGTCTCTATTATATTATGACAGACCAGCTAGATCTACTGTCTCTATTATATTATGACAGACCAGCTAGATCTACTGTCTCTATTATATTATGACAGACCAGCTAGATCTACTGTCTCTATTATATTATGACAGACCAGCTAGATCTACTGTCTCTATTATATTATGACAGACCAGCTAGATCTACTGTCTCTATTATATTATGACAGACCAGCTAGATCTACTGTCTCTATTATATTATGACAGACCAGCTAGATCTACTGTCTCTATTATATTATGACAGACCAGCTAGATCTACTGTCTCTATTATATTATGACAGACCAGCTAGATCTACTGTCTCTATTATATTATGACAGACCAGCTAGATCTACTGTCTCTATTATATTATGACAGACCAGCTAGATCTACTGTCTCTATTATATTATGACAGACCAGCTAGATCTACTGTCTCTATTATATTATGACAGACCAGCTAGATCTACTGTCTCTATTATATTATGACAGACCAGCTAGATCTACTGTCTCTATTATATTATGACAGACCAGCTAGATCTACTGTCTCTATTATATTATGACAGACCAGCTAGATCTACTGTCTCTATTATATTATGACAGACCAGCTAGATCTACTGTCTCTATTATATTATGACAGACCAGCTAGATCTACTGTCTCTATTATATTATGACAGACCAGCTAGATCTACTGTCTCTATTATATTATGACAGACCAGCTAGATCTACTGTCTCTATTATATTATGACAGACCAGCTAGATCTACTGTCTCTATTATATTATGACAGACCAGCTAGATCTACTGTCTCTATTATATTATGACAGACCAGCTAGATCTACTGTCTCTATTATATTATGACAGACCAGCTAGATCTACTGTCTCTATTATATTATGACAGACCAGCTAGATCTACTGTCTCTATTATATTATGACAGACCAGCTAGATCTACTGTCTCTATTATATTATGACAGACCAGCTAGATCTACTGTCTCTATTATATTATGACAGACCAGCTAGATCTACTGTCTCTATTATATTATGACAGACCAGCTAGATCTACTGTCTCTATTATATTATGACAGACCAGCTAGATCTACTGTCTCTATTATATTATGACAGACCAGCTAGATCTACTGTCTCTATTATATTATGACAGACCAGCTAGATCTACTGTCTCTATTATATTATGACAGACCAGCTAGATCTACTGTCTCTATTATATTATGACAGACCAGCTAGATCTACTGTCTCTATTATATTATGACAGACCAGCTAGATCTACTGTCTCTATTATATTATGACAGACCAGCTAGATCTACTGTCTCTATTATATTATGACAGACCAGCTAGATCTACTGTCTCTATTATATTATGACAGACCAGCTAGATCTACTGTCTCTATTATATTATGACAGACCAGCTAGATCTACTGTCTCTATTATATTATGACAGACCAGCTAGATCTACTGTCTCTATTATATTATGACAGACCAGCTAGATCTACTGTCTCTATTATATTATGACAGACCAGCTAGATCTACTGTCTCTATTATATTATGACAGACCAGCTAGATCTACTGTCTCTATTATATTATGACAGACCAGCTAGATCTACTGTCTCTATTATATTATGACAGACCAGCTAGATCTACTGTCTCTATTATATTATGACAGACCAGCTAGATCTACTGTCTCTATTATATTATGACAGACCAGCTAGATCTACTGTCTCTATTATATTATGACAGACCAGCTAGATCTACTGTCTCTATTATATTATGACAGACCAGCTAGATCTACTGTCTCTATTATATTATGACAGACCAGCTAGATCTACTGTCTCTATTATATTATGACAGACCAGCTAGATCTACTGTCTCTATTATATTATGACAGACCAGCTAGATCTACTGTCTCTATTATATTATGACAGACCAGCTAGATCTACTGTCTCTATTATATTATGACAGACCAGCTAGATCTACTGTCTCTATTATATTATGACAGACCAGCTAGATCTACTGTCTCTATTATATTATGACAGACCAGCTAGATCTACTGTCTCTATTATATTATGACAGACCAGCTAGATCTACTGTCTCTATTATATTATGACAGACCAGCTAGATCTACTGTCTCTATTATATTATGACAGACCAGCTAGATCTACTGTCTCTATTATATTATGACAGACCAGCTAGATCTACTGTCTCTATTATATTATGACAGACCAGCTAGATCTACTGTCTCTATTATATTATGACAGACCAGCTAGATCTACTGTCTCTATTATATTATGACAGACCAGCTAGATCTACTGTCTCTATTATATTATGACAGACCAGCTAGATCTACTGTCTCTATTATATTATGACAGACCAGCTAGATCTACTGTCTCTATTATATTATGACAGACCAGCTAGATCTACTGTCTCTATTATATTATGACAGACCAGCTAGATCTACTGTCTCTATTATATTATGACAGACCAGCTAGATCTACTGTCTCTATTATATTATGACAGACCAGCTAGATCTACTGTCTCTATTATATTATGACAGACCAGCTAGATCTACTGTCTCTATTATATTATGACAGACCAGCTAGATCTACTGTCTCTATTATATTATGACAGACCAGCTAGATCTACTGTCTCTATTATATTATGACAGACCAGCTAGATCTACTGTCTCTATTATATTATGACAGACCAGCTAGATCTACTGTCTCTATTATATTATGACAGACCAGCTAGATCTACTGTCTCTATTATATTATGACAGACCAGCTAGATCTACTGTCTCTATTATATTATGACAGACCAGCTAGATCTACTGTCTCTATTATATTATGACAGACCAGCTAGATCTACTGTCTCTATTATATTATGACAGACCAGCTAGATCTACTGTCTCTATTATATTATGACAGACCAGCTAGATCTACTGTCTCTATTATATTATGACAGACCAGCTAGATCTACTGTCTCTATTATATTATGACAGACCAGCTAGATCTACTGTCTCTATTATATTATGACAGACCAGCTAGATCTACTGTCTCTATTATATTATGACAGACCAGCTAGATCTACTGTCTCTATTATATTATGACAGACCAGCTAGATCTACTGTCTCTATTATATTATGACAGACCAGCTAGATCTACTGTCTCTATTATATTATGACAGACCAGCTAGATCTACTGTCTCTATTATATTATGACAGACCAGCTAGATCTACTGTCTCTATTATATTATGACAGACCAGCTAGATCTACTGTCTCTATTATATTATGACAGACCAGCTAGATCTACTGTCTCTATTATATTATGACAGACCAGCTAGATCTACTGTCTCTATTATATTATGACAGACCAGCTAGATCTACTGTCTCTATTATATTATGACAGACCAGCTAGATCTACTGTCTCTATTATATTATGACAGACCAGCTAGATCTACTGTCTCTATTATATTATGACAGACCAGCTAGATCTACTGTCTCTATTATATTATGACAGACCAGCTAGATCTACTGTCTCTATTATATTATGACAGACCAGCTAGATCTACTGTCTCTATTATATTATGACAGACCAGCTAGATCTACTGTCTCTATTATATTATGACAGACCAGCTAGATCTACTGTCTCTATTATATTATGACAGACCAGCTAGATCTACTGTCTCTATTATATTATGACAGACCAGCTAGATCTACTGTCTCTATTATATTATGACAGACCAGCTAGATCTACTGTCTCTATTATATTATGACAGACCAGCTAGATCTACTGTCTCTATTATATTATGACAGACCAGCTAGATCTACTGTCTCTATTATATTATGACAGACCAGCTAGATCTACTGTCTCTATTATATTATGACAGACCAGCTAGATCTACTGTCTCTATTATATTATGACAGACCAGCTAGATCTACTGTCTCTATTATATTATGACAGACCAGCTAGATCTACTGTCTCTATTATATTATGACAGACCAGCTAGATCTACTGTCTCTATTATATTATGACAGACCAGCTAGATCTACTGTCTCTATTATATTATGACAGACCAGCTAGATCTACTGTCTCTATTATATTATGACAGACCAGCTAGATCTACTGTCTCTATTATATTATGACAGACCAGCTAGATCTACTGTCTCTATTATATTATGACAGACCAGCTAGATCTACTGTCTCTATTATATTATGACAGACCAGCTAGATCTACTGTCTCTATTATATTATGACAGACCAGCTAGATCTACTGTCTCTATTATATTATGACAGACCAGCTAGATCTACTGTCTCTATTATATTATGACAGACCAGCTAGATCTACTGTCTCTATTATATTATGACAGACCAGCTAGATCTACTGTCTCTATTATATTATGACAGACCAGCTAGATCTACTGTCTCTATTATATTATGACAGACCAGCTAGATCTACTGTCTCTATTATATTATGACAGACCAGCTAGATCTACTGTCTCTATTATATTATGACAGACCAGCTAGATCTACTGTCTCTATTATATTATGACAGACCAGCTAGATCTACTGTCTCTATTATATTATGACAGACCAGCTAGATCTACTGTCTCTATTATATTATGACAGACCAGCTAGATCTACTGTCTCTATTATATTATGACAGACCAGCTAGATCTACTGTCTCTATTATATTATGACAGACCAGCTAGATCTACTGTCTCTATTATATTATGACAGACCAGCTAGATCTACTGTCTCTATTATATTATGACAGACCAGCTAGATCTACTGTCTCTATTATATTATGACAGACCAGCTAGATCTACTGTCTCTATTATATTATGACAGACCAGCTAGATCTACTGTCGTGTCTCTGCTATATTATGACAGACCAGGTAGATTTACTGTCTCTATTATATTATGACAGACCAGCTAGATCTACTGTCTCTATTATATTATGACAGACCAGCTAGATCTACTGTCTCTATTATATTATGACAGACCAGCTAGATCTACTGTCTCTATTATATTATGACAGACCAGCTAGATCCACTGTCTCTATTATATTATGACAGACCAGCTAGATCTACTGTCTCTATTATATTATGACAGACCAGCTAGATCTACTGTCTCTATTATATTATGACAGACCAGCTAGATCTACTGTCTCTATTATATTATGACAGACCAGCTAGATCTACTGTCTCTATTATATTATGACAGACTACTGTCTCTATTATATTATGACAGACCAGCTAGATCTACTGTCTCTATTATATTATGACAGACCAGCTAGATCTACTGTCTCTATTATATTATGACAGACCAGCTAGATCTACTGTCTCTATGTCTGTATTATATTATGACAGACCAGCTAGATCTACTGTCTCTATATATATTATGACCAGCTAGATCTACTGTCTCTATTATATTATGACAGACCAGCTAGATCTACTGTCTCTATTATATTATGACAGACCAGCTAGATCTACTGTCTCTATTATATTATGACAGACCAGGTAGATCTACTGTCTCTATTATATTATGACAGACCAGCTAGATCTACTGTCTCTATTATATTATGACAGACCAGCTAGATCTACTGTCTCTATTATATTATGACAGACCAGCTAGATCTACTGTCTCTATTATATTATGACAGACCAGCTAGATCTACTGTCTCTATTATATTATGACAGACCAGCTAGATCTACTGTCTCTATTATATTATGACAGACCAGCTAGATCTCTCTATTATATTGACAGACCAGCTATATTACTGTCTCAGCTATTATGACAGACCAGCTAGATCTACTGTCTATTATATTATGACAGACCAGCTAGATCTACTGTCTCTATTATATTATGACAGACCAGCTAGATCTACTGTCTCTATTATATTATGACAGACCAGCTAGATCTACTGTCTCTATTATATTATGACAGACCAGCTAGATCTACTGTCTCTATTATATTATGACAGACCAGCTAGATCTACTGTCTCTGTCTCTATTATATTATGACAGACCAGCTAGATCTACTGTCTCTATTATATTATGACAGACCAGCTAGATCTACTGTCTCTATTATATTATGACAGACCAGCTAGATCTACTGTCTCTATTATATTATCTCTATTATATTATGACAGACCAGCTAGATCTACTGTCTCTATTATATTATGACAGACCAGCTAGATCTACTGTCTCTATTATATTATGACAGACCAGCTAGATCTACTGTCTCTATTATATTATGACAGACCAGCTAGATCTACTGTCTCTATTATATTATGACAGACCAGCTAGATCTACTGTCTCTATTATATTATGACAGACCAGCTAGATCTACTGTCTCTATTATATTATGACAGACCAGCTAGATCTACTGTCTCTATTATATTATGACAGACCAGCTAGATCTACTGTCTCTATTATATTATGACAGACCAGCTAGATCCACTGTCTCTATTATATTATGACAGACCAGCTAGATCTACTGTCTCTATTATATTATGACAGACCAGCTAGATCTACTGTCTCTATTATATTATGACAGACCAGCTAGATCTACTGTCTTATATTATGACAGACCAGCTAGATCTACCAGCTAGATCTACTGTCTCTATTATATTATGACAGACCAGCTAGATCTACTGTCTCTATTATATTATGACAGACCAGCTAGATCTACTGTCTCTATTATATTATGACAGACCAGCTAGATCTACTGTCTTTATTGTACTATGACAGACCAGCTAGATCTACTGTCTCTATTATATTTTGACAGACCAGCTAGATCTAGTGTCTCTGCTATATTATGACAGACCAGGTAGATTTACTGTCTCTATTATATTATGACAGACCAGCTAGATCTACTGTCTCTATTATATTATGACAGACCAGGTAGATATACTGTCTCTATTATATTATGACAGACCAGGTAGATATACTGTCTCTATTATATTATAACAGACCAGCTAGATCCACTGTCTCTATTATATTATGACAGACCAGCTAGATCTAGTGTATCTGCTATATTATGACAGTCTCTATTATATTATGACAGACCAGCTAGATCTACTGTCTCTATTATATTACGACAGACCAGCTAGATCTACTGTCTCTATTATATTATAACAGACCAGCTAGATCTACTGTCTCTATTATAATATGACAGACCAGCTAGATATACTCTCTATTATATTATGACAGACCAGCTAGATCTAATGTCTCTATTATATTATGACAGACCAGCTAGATCTACTGTCTCTATTATATTATGACAGACCAGCTAGATCTACTGTCTCTATTATATTATGACAGACCAGCTAGATCTACTGTCTCTATTATATTATGACAGACTGTCACGCCCTGGTCAAAGTATTTTGTGTTTATCTTTATGTATTTGGTCAGGCCAGGGTGTGGCATGGGGTTTTTGTAATTGTGGTGTGTTTGTCTTGGGGTTTTGGTGGTGGTATTGGGATTGTAGCTTAGTGGGTTGTCTAGCAAGGTCTATGGCTGTCTGGAGTGGTTCTCAATCAGAGGCAGGTGCTTATCGTTGTCTCTGATTGGGAACCATATTTAGGCAGCCATATTCTTTGAGTTTGTCGTGGGTGATTGTCCTTAGTGTCCTATGTGTACTCGTTGTTAGTTTGCACCAGATAGGCTGTTTCGGTTTCGTTTATTGTTTTTTTTTGTAAGTTCGTGTTTCTTTGTTATATTAAACATGGATCGCAATCGACACGCTGCAGTTTGGTCCGACTCTCCTTCATCACCACTAGAAAACCGTTACAGAATCACCCACCACCAACGGACCAAGCGGCGTGTCAACAGGCAGGAGCAGCCGAAAAGGAGATGCTCACCAAGGATTTCTGGTCATGGGAGGAGATCTTCGACGGGAGAGGACCCTGGGCTAAACCAGGGGAGTGTAGCCGCCCAAAGGAGCAACAGGAGAAGAGGCAACAGAGGCAGCAGCAGCAGGAGCAGCAGCAGCTACAGTGGGAGAGGTTGCACCACCTGGAGTTATGGACATGGGAGGAGAATTGGACGGTAAAGGACCCTGGAATGAGCCTGGAGATTATTGTCGCCCCAAAGCCGAGCTGGAGGCAGCAAAAGCAGAGAGGCGGCATTATGAGGAGCTAGCACGGCAGAGCGGATGGAAGCCCGAGAGTCAGCCCCAAAATTTCTTGGGGGCTCAGGGAGTATGGCTATGCCAGGTAGGAGACCTGCGCAAACTCCCTGTGCTTACCGGGGGCTGGAGAGACCGGGCAGGCACCGTGTTATGCTGTGGAGCGCACGGTGTCTCCAGTGCGGGTGCACAGCCCGGTTCGGTATATTCCAGCTCCTCGTATCGGCCGGGCTAGAGTGGGCATCGAGCCAGGTAAGGTTGGGCAGGCTCGGTGCTCAAGAGCTCCAGTGCGCCTGCACGGTCCGGTCTATCCAGTACCACCTCCACACCCCAGCCCTCCGGTAGCAGCTCCCCGCACCAGGCTTCCTGTGCGTGTCCTCGATCCAGTACCACCAGTTCCAGCACCACGCACCAGGCCTTCAGTGTGCCTCGCCTGTTCAGCGCAGCCAGCGCTTTTCTCCTCTCCTGCGCTGCTGGAGTCTCCCGCCTGTTTAGCGCAGCCAGAGCCTTCCTCCTCACAGCGCTGCAGGAGTCTCCCGCCTGTTCAGCGCAGCCAGAGCTGCCAGTCTGCATGAGCAGCCAGAGCTCCAGTCTGCATGGAGCAGTCAGAGCTGTCAGTCTGCATGGAGCAGCTCAGAGCTGCCAGTCTGCATGGAGCAGTCAGAGCTGTCAGTCTGCATGGAGCAGCCAGAGCTGTCAGTCTACATGAAGCAGCCAGAGCTGGCAGTCTGCATGAAGCAGCCAGTCGACATGGAGCAGCCAGAGCTGTCAGTCTACATGAAGCAGCCCGAGCTGCCAGTCTGCATGAAGCAGCCAGCCAGTCTACATGGAGCAGCCAGAGCTGTCAGTCCGCATGGAGCAGCCAGAGCTGTCAGTCCGCATGGAGCAGCCAGAGCTGTCAGTCTGCATGGAGCAGCCAGAGCTGTCAGTCCGCATGGAGCAGCCAGAGCTGTCAGTCTACATGAAGCAGCCCGAGCTGCCAGTCTGCATGAAGCAGCCAGTCTACATAGAGCAGCCAGAGCTGCCAGTCTGCATGAAGCAGCCAGAGCTGTCAGTCTGCATGGAGCAGTCAGAGCTGTCAGTCTGCATGGAGGAGCCAGAGCTGTCAGTCTACATGAAGCAGCCCGAGCTGCCAGTCTGCATGAAGCAGTCAGTCTACATGGAGCAGCCAGAGCTGTCAGTCCGCATGGAGCAGCCAGAGCTGTCAGTCTACATGAAGCAGCCCGAGCTGCCAGTCTGCATGAAGCAGCCAGTCTACATGGAGCAGCCAGAGCTGTCAGTCTGCATGAAGCAGCCAGAGCTGTCAGTCTGCATGGAGCAGCCAGTCTGCATGGAGCAGCCAGTCTGCACGGAGCTGTCAGTCTGCACGGAGCTGTCAGTCTGCACGGAGCTGTCAGTCTGTACTATTCTGCAGCTGCCAGTCTGCAAGGAGCTGCCAGTCTGCAAGGAGCTGCCAGTCAGCACGGAGCCGCCAGAGCGGTCAGTCTGTAAGAAGCCGCCAGAGCTGTCAGCCTATATGGAGCAGCTAGTGCCGCCAGTCTGCCCAGCGCCGCCAGTGCCCCCAGTCTGCCCAGCATCGCCAGTCTGCCCAGCGCCATCAGTCTGCCCAGCATCGCCAGTCTGCCCAGCATCGCCAGTCTGCCCAGCATCGCCAGTCTGCCCAGCATCGCCAGTCTGCCCAGCACCGCCAGTCTGCCCAGCGTCGTCAGTCTGCCCAGCGTCGTCAGTCTGCCCAGCACCGCCAGTCTGCCCAGCGTCGCCAGTCTGCCCAGCTCCGCCAGTCTGCCAGGCGCCGCCAGTCTGCCCGGGCGCCGCCAGTCTGCCCGGCGCCGCTAGGTCTGCCCAGCATCGCCAGTCTGCCAGACTCTTCCAGATCTGCCAGTCAGCCAGACTCTTCCAGATCTGCCAGTCAACCAGACTCTTCCAGATCTGCCAGTCAACCAGACTCTTCCAGATCTGCCAGTCAACCAGACTCTTCCAGATCTGCCAGTCAACCAGACTCTTCCAGATCTGCCAGTCAACCAGACTCTTCCAGATCTGCCAGTCAACCAGACTCTTCCAGATCTGCCAGTCAACCAGACTCTTCCAGATCTGCCAGTCAGCCAGGATCTGCCAGTCAGCCAGGATCTGCTGAAACCACCAGCCAGCCAGGAGCTGGTAGATCTATCTACCTGCCTGAGCTTCCTCTCACTCCTGAGCTTCCTCTCACTCCTGAGCTTCCTCTCACTCCTGAGCTTCCTCTCACTCCTGAGCTTCCTCTCACTCCTGAGCTTCCTCTCACTCCTGAGCTTCCTCTCACTCCTGAGCTTTCTCTCACTCCTGAGCTTTCTCTCACTCCTGACTCACCTGAGCTTTCTCTCACTCCCGAGCTTCCCCTCAGTCCCGAGCTGCCTCGGTCCCGAGCTGTCCTTCAGTCCCGATCTGTTCCTCAGTCCAGTGGGGTTCTGGGTGAGGACTACTAGGCCATGGTCGGCGAGGGTGGACTATCCAGGGACGAAGGGAGAGGGGACTAAGACATTAAAGGAGTGGGGTCCACGTCCCGCGCCGGAGCCGCCACCATGGACAGACGCCCACCCGGACCCTCCCTATTGTTTTGAGGTGCGTTCGGGAGTCCGCACCTTAGGGGGTTCTGTCACGCCCTGGTCAAAGTATTTTGTGTTTATCTTTATGTATTTGGTCAGGCCAGGGTGTGGCATGGGGTTTTGTAATTGTGGTGTGTTTGTCTTGGGGTTTTGGTGGTGGTATTGGGATTGTAGCTTAGTGGGTTGTCTAGCAAGGTCTATGGCTGTCTGGAGTGGTTCTCAATCAGAGGCAGGTGCTTATCGTTGTCTCTGATTGGGAACCATATTTAGGCAGCCATATTCTTTGAGTTTGTCGTGGGTGATTGTCCTTAGTGTCCTATGTGTACTCGTTGTTAGTTTGCACCAGATAGGCTGTTTCGGTTTCGTTTATTGTTTTTTTTGTAAGTTCGTGTTTCTTTGTTATATTAAACATGGATCGAAATCGACACGCTGCAGTTTGGTCCGACTCTCTTTCATCACCACTAGAAAACCGTTACAGTTATATTATGACAGACCAGGTAGATATACTGTCTCTATTATATTATGACAGACCAGCTAGATCTACTGTCTCTATTATATTATGACAGACCAGCTAGATCTACTGTCTCTATTATATTATGACAGACCAGCTAGATCTACTGTCTCTATTATATTATGACAGACCAGCTAGATCTACTGTATCTACTATATTATGACAGACCAGCTAAATCTACTGTCTCTATTATATTATGACAGACCAGCTAGATCTACTGACTTTATTATATTATGACAGACCAGCTAGATCTACTGTATCAACTATATTATGACAGACCAGCTAAATCTACTGTCTCTATTATATTATGACAGACCATCTAGATCTACTGCCTCTATTATATATTATGACAGACCAGCTAGATCTACTGTCTCTACTATATTATGACAGACCAGCAAGACCTAATGTCCCTATTATATTAAGACAGACCAGCAATATCTACTGACTCTATTATATTATGACAGACCAGAAAGACCTAATGTCCCTATTATATTAAGACAGACCAGCTACATCTACTGACTCTATTATATTATGACAGACCAGCTAGATCTACTGTCTCTACTATATTATGACAGACCAGCTAGACCTAATGTCCCTATTATATTATGACAGACCAGCTAGATCTACTGTTTCTAATACATTATGACAGACCAGCTAGATCTACTGTCTCTACTATATTATGACAAACCTGCTAGATCTACTGCCTCTATTATATTATGACAGACCAGCTAGATCTACTGTCCCTATTATATTAAGACAGACCTGCTAGATCTACTGTCTCTACTATATTATGACAGACCAGCTAGATCTACTGTATCTATTATATTATGACAGACCAGCTAGATCTACTGTCTCTATTATATTTTGACAGACCAGCTAGATCTAGTGTCTCGATTATATTATGACAGACCCGCTAGATCTATTATCTCTACTATATTATGACAGACCAGCTAGGTCAACTGTTTCTATTATATTATGACAGATCAGCAAGACCTAATGTCCCTATTATATTATGACAGACCAGCTAGATCTAGAGTCTCTATTATATTATGACAGACCAGGTAGATCTACTGTCTCTATTATATTATGACAGACCAGCTAGATCTAGAGTCTCTATTATATCATGACAGACCAGCGAGATCTACTGTACCTATTATATTATGACACACCAGCAAGACCTAATGTCCCTATTATATTAAGACAGACCTGCTAGATCTACTGTCTCTACTATATTATGACAGACCAGCTAGATCTACTGTATCTATTATATTATGACAGACAAGCTAGATCTACTGTCTCAATTATATTTTGACAGACCAGCTAGATCTACTGTCTCGATTATATTATTACAGACCAGCGAGATCTACTGTACCTATTACATTATGACAGACCAGCAAGATCGACTGTCTCTACTATATTATGACAGACCAGCTAGATCTACTGTTTCTAATACATTATGACAGACCAGCTAGATCTAAGGTCTCTACTATATTATGACAGACCAGCTAGATCTACTGTCTCTACTATATTTTGACAGACCAGCTAGATCTATTGTCTCTACTATATTATGACAGAGCAGCTAGATCTACTGTCTCTATTATATTATGACAGACCAGCTAGATCTACTGTCCCTATTATATTATGACAGACCAGCAAGACCTAATGTCCCTATTATATTAAGACAGACCAGCTAGATCTACTGTCTCTACTATATTATGACAGACCAGCTAGATCTACTGTCTCTAATATATTATGACAGACCAGCTAGATCTACTGTCTCTATTATATTATGACAGACCAGCTAGATCTACTGTCTCTATTATATTATGACAGACCATCTAGATCTACTGTATCTACTATATTATGACAGACCAGCTAAATCTACTGTCTCTATTATATTATGACAGATCAGCTAGATCTACTGTCTCTATTATATTATGACAGACCAGCTAGATCTACTGTCTCTACTATATTATGACAGACCAGCAAGACCTAATGTCCCTATTATATTAAGAGAGACCAGCAATATCTACTGACTCTATTATATTATGACAGACCAGCAAGACCTAATGTCCCTATTATATTATGACAGACCAGCTAGATCTACTGCCTCTATTATATTATGACAGTCCAGCAAGACCTAATGTCCCTATTATATTAAGACAGACCAGCTAGATCTACTGACTCTATTACATTATGACAGACAAGCTAAATCTATCTACTGTCTCTATTATATTATGACAGACCAGCTAGATCTACTGTCTCGATTATATTATGACAGACCAGCTAGATCTACTGTCTCTATTACATTATGACAGACCAGCAAGAACGACTGTCTCTACTATATTATGACAGACCAGCTAGATCTACTGTTTCTAATACAATATGACAGACCAGCTAGATCTAAGGTCTCTACTATATTATGACAGACCAGCTAGATCTACTGTCTCTACTATATTTTGACAGACCAGCTAGATCTATTGTCTCTACTATATTATGACAGAGCAGCTAGATCTACTGTCTCTATTATATTATGACAGACCAGCTAGATCTACTGTCCCTATTATATTATCACAGACCAGCAAGACCTAATGTCCCTATTATATTAAGACAGACCAGCTAGATCTACTGTTTCTAATATATTATGACAGACCAGCTAGATCTACGGTCTCTATTATATTATGACAGACCAGCTAGATCTACTGCCTCTATTATATTATGACAGACCAGCTAGATCTACTGTCTCTATTATATTATGACAGACCATCTAGATCTACTGTATCTACTATATTATGACAGACCAGCTAAATCTACTGTCTCTATTAAATTATGACAGATCAGCTAGATCTACTGTCTCTATTATATTATGACAGACCAGCTAGATCTACTGTCTCTACTATATTATGACAGACCAGCAAGACCTAATGTCCCTATTATATTAAGACAGACCAGCAATATCTACTGACTCTATTATATTATGACAGACCAGAAAGACCTAATGTCCCTATTATATTAAGACAGACCAGCTAGATCTACTGACTCTATTATATTATGACAGACCAGCTAGATCTACTGTCTCTACTATATTATGACAGACCAGCTAGACCTAATGTCCCTATTATATTATGACAGACCAGCTAGATCTGCTGTATCTATTATATTATGACAGACCAGCTAGATCTACTGTCTCTACTATATTATGACAGACCAGCTAAATCTACTGCCTCTATTATATTATGACAGACCAGCTAGATCTACTGTATCTATTATATTATGACAGACCACCTAGATCTCTGTTTCTAAAACATTATGACAGACCAGCTAGATCTACTGTTTCTAATACATTATGACAGACCAGCTAGATCTACTGTCTCTACTATATTATGACAGACCAGCAAGACCTAATGTCCCTATTATATTATGACAGACCAGCTAGATCTACTGTCCCTATTATATTATGACAGACCAGCTATATCTACTGTCTCTATTATATTATGACAGACCAGCTAGATCTACTGACTTTATTATATTATGACAGACCACCTAGATCCTCTGTTTCTAAAACATTATGACAGACCAGCTAGATCTACTGTCTCTACTATATTATGACAAACCTGCTAGATCTACTGCCTCCATTATATTATGACAGACCAGCTAGATCTACTGTATCTATTATATTGTGACAGACCAGATTGATCTACGGTCCCTATTATATTATGACCTACCAGCTAGATCTACTGTCTCTACTATATTATGACAGACCAGCTAGATCTACTGTCTCTACTATATTATGACAGACCAGCAATATCTACTGACTCTATAATATTATGACAGACCAGCAAGACCTAATGTCCCTATTATATTAAGACAGACCAGCTAGATCTACTGTTTCTAATACATTATGACAGACCAGCTAGATCTACGGTCTCTACTATATTATGACAGACCAGCTAGATCTACTGCCTCTATTATATTATGACAGACCAGCTAGATCTACTGTCTCTATTATATTATGACAGACCAGCTAGATCTACTGTATCTACTATATTATGACAGACCAGCTAAATCTACTGTCTCTATTATATTATGACAGACCAGCTAGATCTACTGTCTCTATTATATTATGACAGACCAGCTAGATCTACTGTCTCTACTATATTATGACAGACCAGCAAGACCTAATGTCCCTATTATATTATGACAGACCAGCTAGATCTACTGCCTCTATTATATTATGACAGTCCAGCAAGACCTAATGTCCCTATTATATTAAGACAGACCAGCTAGATCTACTGACTCTATTATATTATGACAGACCAGCTAGATCTACTGTCTCTACTATATTATGACAGACCAGCTAGACCTAATGTCCCTATTATATTATGACAGACCAGCTAGATCTGCTGTATCTATTATATTATGACAGACCAGCTAGATCTACTGTCTCTACTATATTATGACAGACCAGCTAAATCTACTGCCTCTATTATATTATGACAGACCAGCTAGATCTACTGTATCTATTATATTATGACAGACCACCTAGATCCTCTGTTTCTAAAACATTATGACAGACCAGCTAGATCTACTGTTTCTAATATTATGACAGACCAGCTAGATCTACTGTCTCTACTATATTATGACAGACCAGCAAGACCTAATGTCCTATTATATTATGATAGACCAGCTAGACCTAATGTCCCTATTATATTATGACAGATCAGCTAGTTCTACTGTATCTATTATATTATGACAGACCAGCTAGATCTACTGTATCTACTATATTATGACAGACCAGCTAAATCTACTGTCTCTATTATATTATGACAGACCAGCTAGATCTACTGACTTTATTATATTATGACAGACCACCTAGATCCTCTGTTTCTAAAACATTATGACAGACCAGCTAGATCTACTGTTTCTAATACATTATGACAGACCAGCTAGATCTACTGTCTCTACTATATTATGACAGACCAGCAAGACCTAATGTCCCTATTATATTATGACAGACCAGCTAGATCTACTGCCTCTATTATATTATGACAGTCCAGCAAGACCTAATGTCCCTATTATATTAAGACAGACCAGCTAGATCTACTGACTCTATTATATTATGACAGACCAGCTAAATCTACTGTCTCTATTATATTATGACAGACCAGCTAGATCTACTGACTCTATTATATTATGACAGACCAGCTAAATCTACTGTCTCTATTATATTATGACAGACCAGCTAGATCTACTAATTTATTATATTATGACAGACCAGCTAGATCTACTGTCTCTATTATATTATGACAGACCAGCTAGATCTACTGTCTCTATTATATTATGACAGACCAGCTAGATCTACTGTCTCTATTATATTATGACAGACCAGCTAGATCTACTGTTTCTATTATATTATGACAGACCAGCTAGATCTACTGTCTCTTCTACATTATGACAGACCAGATAGATCTACTGTATCTGTTATATTATGACAGATCAGCAAGACCTAATGTCCCTATTATATTATGACAGACCAGCTAGATCTAGAGTCTCTATTATATTATGACAGACCAGGTAGATCTACTGTCTCTATTATATTATGACAGACCAGCTAGATCTAGAGTCTCTATTATATCATGACAGACCAGCGAGATCTACTGTACCTATTATATTATGACACACCAGCAAGACCTAATGTCCCTATTATATTATGACAGACCAGCTAGATCTAATGTCCCTATTATATTATGACACACCAGCAAGACCTAATGTCCCTATTATATTATTACAGACCAGCGAGATCTACTGTACCTATTACATTATGACAGACCAGCAAGATCGACTGTCTCTACTATATTATGACAGACCAGCTAGATCTACTGTTTCTAATACATTATGACAGACCAGCTAGATCTAAGGTCTCTACTATATTATGACAGACCAGCTAGATCTACTGTCTCTACTATATTTTGACAGACCAGCTAGATCTATTGTCTCTACTATATTATGACAGAGCAGCTAGATCTACTGTCTCTATTATATTATGACAGACCAGCTAGATCTACTGTCCCTATTATATTATGACAGACCAGCAAGACCTAATGTCCCTATTATATTAAGACAGACCAGCTAGATCTACTGTTTCTAATACATTATGACAGACCAGCTAGATCTACGGTCTCTACTATATTATGACAGACCAGCTAGATCTACTGCCTCTATTATATTATGACAGACCAGCTAGATCTACTGTCTCTATTATATTATGACAGACCAGCTAGATCTACTGTATCTACTATATTATGACAGACCAGCTAAATCTACTGTCTCTATTATATTATGACAGATCAGCTAGATCTACTGTCTCTATTATATTATGACAGACCAGCTAGATCTACTGTCTCTACTATATTATGACAGACCAGCAAGACCTAATGTCCCTATTATATTAAGAGAGACCAGCAATATCTACTGACTCTATTATATTATGACAGACCAGCAAGACCTAATGTCCCTATTATATTAAGACAGACCAGCTAGATCTACTGACTCTATTATATTATGACAGACCAGCTAGATCTACTGTCTCTACTATATTATGACAGACCAGCTAGACCTAATGTCCCTATTATATTATGACAGACCAGCTAGATCTGCTGTATCTATTATATTATGACAGACCAGCTAGATCTACTGTCTCTACTATATTATGACAGACCAGCTAAATCTACTGCCTCTATTATATTATGACAGACCAGCTAGATCTACTGTATCTATTATATTATGACAGACCACCTAGATCCTCTGTTTCTAAAACATTATGACAGACCAGCTAGATCTACTGTTTCTAATACATTATGACAGACCAGCTAGATCTACTGTCTCTACTATATTATGACAGACCAGCAATATCTACTGACTCTATAATATTATGACAGACCAGCAAGACCTAATGTCCCTATTATATTATGACAGACCAGCTAGATCTACTGTCTCTATTATATTATGACAGACCAGCTAGATCTACTGTATCTATTATATTATGACAGACAAGCTAGATCTACTGTCTCAATTATATTTTGACAGACCAGCTAGATCTACTGTCTCGATTATATTATTACAGACCAGCGAGATCTACTGTACCTATTACATTATGACAGACCAGCAAGATCGACTGTCTCTACTATATTATGACAGACCAGCTAGATCTACTGTTTCTAATACATTATGACAGACCAGCTAGATCTAAGGTCTCTACTATATTATGACAGACCAGCTAGATCTACTGTCCCTATTATATTATGACAGAGCAGCAAGACCTAATGTCCCTATTATATTAAGACAGACCAGCTAGATCTACTGTCTCTACTATATTATGACAGACCAGCTAGATCTACTGTTTCTAATACATTATGACAGATCAGCTAGATCTACTGTCTCTATTATATTATGACAGACCAGCTAGATCTACTGTCTCTACTATATTATGACAGACCAGCAAGACCTAATGTCCCTATTATATTAAGAGAGACCAGCAATATCTACTGACTCTATTATATTATGACAGACCAGCAAGACCTAATGTCCCTATTATATTAAGACAGACCAGCTAGATCTACTGACTCTATTATATTATGACAGACCAGCTAGATCTACTGTCTCTATTATATTATGACAGACCAGCTAGATCTACTGTCTCTATTATATTATGACAGACCAGCTAGATCTGCTGTATCTATTATATTATGACAGACCAGCTAGATCTACTGTCTCTACTATATTATGACAGACCAGCTAAATCTACTGCCTCTATTATATTATGACAGACCAGCTAGATCTACTGTATCTATTATATTATGACAGACCACCTAGATCCTCTGTTTCTAAAACATTATGACAGACCAGCTAGATCTACTGTTTCTAATACATTATGACAGACCAGCTAGATCTACTGTCTCTACTATATTATGACAGACCAGCAAGACCTAATGTCCCTATTATATTATGACAGACCAGCTAGACCTAATGTCCCTATTATATTATGACAGACCAGCTAGATCTGCTGTATCTATTATATTATGACAGACCAGCTAGATCTACTGTCTCTACTATATTATGACAGACCACCTAGATCCTCTGTTTCTAAAACATTATGACAGACCAGCTAGATCTACTGTTTCTAATACATTATGACAGACCAGCTAGATCTACTGTCTCTACTATATTTTGACAGACCAGCTAGATCTATTGTCTCTACTATATTATGACAGAGCAGCTAGATCTACTGTCTCTATTATATTATGACAGACCAGCTAGATCTACTGTCCCTATTATATTATGACAGACCAGCAAGACCTAATGTCCCTATTATATTAAGACAGACCAGCTAGATCTACTGTTTCTAATACATTATGACAGACCAGCTAGATCTACGGTCTCTACTATATTATGACAGACCAGCTAGATCTACTGCCTCTATTATATTATGACAGACCAGCAAGACCTAATGTCCCTATTATATTAAGACAGACCAGCTAGATCTACGGTCTCTACTATATTATGACAGACCAGCTAGATCTACTGCCTCTATTATATTATGACAGACCAGCAAGACCTAATGTCCCTATTATATTAAGACAGACCAGCTAGATCTACTGTCCCTATTATATTATGACAGACCAGCAAGACCTAATGTCCCTATTATATTAAGACAGACCAGCTAGATCTACTGTTTCTAATACATTATGACAGACCAGCTAGATCTACGGTCTCTACTATATTATGACAGACCACCTAGATCCTCTGTTTCTAAAACATTATGACAGACCAGCTAGATCTACTGTTTCTAATACATTATGACAGACCAGCTAGATCTACTGTCTCTACTATATTATGACAGACCAGCAAGACCTAATGTCCCTATTATATTATGACAGACCAGCTAGATCTACTGCCTCTATTGTATTATGACAGAACAGCTAGATCTACTGTTTCTATTATATTATGACAGACCAGCTAGATCTACTGTCTCTACTATATTATGACAGACCAGCAATATCTACTGACTCTATAATATTATGACAGACCAGCAAGACCTAATGTCCCTATTATATTAAGACAGACCAGCTAGATCTACTGACTCTATTATATTATGACAGACCAGCTAAATCTACTGTCTCTATTATATTATGACAGACCAGCTAGATCTACTAACTTTATTATATTATGACAGACCAGCTAGATCTACTGTCTCTACTATATTATGACAGACCAGCTAGACCTAATGTCCCTATTATATTATGACAGATCAGCTAGTTCTACTGTATCTATTATATTATGACAGACCAGCTAGATCTACTGTCTCTATTATATTATGACAGACCAGCTAGATCTACTGTATCTACTATATTATGACAGACCAGCTAAATCTACTGTCTCTATTATATTATGACAGACCAGCTAGATCTACTGTTTCTAATACATTATGACAGACCAGCTAGATCTACTGTCTCTACTATATTATGACAGACCAGCAATATCTACTGACTCTATAATATTATGACAGACCAGCAAGACCTAATGTCCCTATTATATTAAGACAGACCAGCTAGATCTACTGACTCTATTATATTATGACAGACCAGCTAAATCTACTGTCTCTATTATATTATGACAGACCAGCTAGATCTACTAACTTTATTATATTATGACAGACCAGCTAGATCTACTGTCTCTACTATATTATGACAGACCAGCTAGACCTAATGTCCCTATTATATTATGACAGATCAGCTAGTTCTACTGTATCTATTATATTATGACAGACCAGCTAGATCTACTGTCTCTATTATATTATGACAGACCAGCTAGATCTACTGTATCTACTATATTATGACAGACCAGCTAAATCTACTGTCTCTATTATATTATGACAGACCAGCTAGATCTACTGACTTTATTATATTATGACAGACCAGCTAGATCTACTGTATCAACTATATTATGACAGACCAGCTAAATCTACTGTCTCTATTATATTATGACAGACCAGCTAGATCTACTGCCTCTATTATATTATGACAGACCAGCTAGATCTACTGTCTCTACTATATTATGACAGACCAGCAAGACCTAATGTCCCTATTATATTAAGACAGACCAGCAATATCTACTGACTCTATTATATTATGACAGACCAGAAAGACCTAATGTCCCTATTATATTAAGACAGACCAGCTACATCTACTGACTCTATTATATTATGACAGACCAGCTAGATCTACTGTCTCTACTATATTATGACAGACCAGCTAGACCTAATGTCCCTATTATATTATGATAGACCAGCTAGATCTACTGTCTCTATTATATTATGACAGACCAGCTAGATCTACTGCCTCTATTATATTATGACAGACCAGCTAGATCTACTGTCCCTATTATATTATGACAGACCAGCAAGACCTAATGTCCCTATTATATTAAGACAGACCTGCTAGATCTACTGTCTCTACTATATTATGACAGACCAGCTAGATCTACTGTATCTATTATATTATGACAGACCAGCTAGATCTACTGTCTCTATTATATTTTGACAGACCAGCTAGATCTAGTGTCTCGATTATATTATGACAGACCCGCTAGATCTATTATCTCTACTATATTATGACAGACCAGCTAGGTCAACTGTTTCTATTATATTATGACAGACCAGCTAGATCTACTGTCTCTTCTACATTATGACAGACCAGATAGATCTACTGTATCTGTTATATTATGACAGATCAGCAAGACCTAATGTCCCTATTATATTATGACAGACCAGCTAGATCTAGAGTCTCTATTATATTATGACAGACCAGGTAGATCTACTGTCTCTATTATATTATGACAGACCAGCTAGATCTAGAGTCTCTATTATATCATGACAGACCAGCGAGATCTACTGTACCTATTATATTATGACAGACCAGCAAGACCTAATGTCCCTATTATATTATGACAGACCAGCTAGATCTACTGTCTCTATTATATTATCACAGACAAGCTAGATCTACTGTCTCTATTATATTTTGACAGACCAGCTAGATCTACTGTCTCGATTATATTATTACAGACCAGCGAGATCTACTGTACCTATTACATTATGACAGACCAGCAAGATCGACTGTCTCTACTATATTATGACAGACCAGCTAGATCTACTGTTTCTAATACATTATGACAGACCAGCTAGATCTACTGTCCCTATTATATTATGACAGAGCAGCAAGACCTAATGTCCCTATTATATTAAGACAGACCAGCTAGATCTACTGTCTCTACTATATTATGACAGACCAGCTAGATCTACTGTCTCTATTATATTATGACAGACCAGCTAGATCTACTGTCCCTATTATATTATGACAGACCAGCAAGACCTAATGTCCCTATTATATTAAGACAGACCAGCTAGATCTACTGTTTCTAATACATTATGACAGACCAGCTAGATCTACGGTCTCTACTATATTATGACAGACCAGCTAGATCTACTGCCTCTATTATATTATGACAGACCAGCAAGACCTAATGTCCCTATTATATTAAGACAGACCAGCAAGATCTACTGTCTCTACTATATTATGACAGACCAGCTAGATCTACTGTCCCTATTATATTATGACAGACCAGCAAGACCTAATGTCCCTATTATATTAAGACAGACCAGCTAGATCTACTGTCCCTATTATATTATGACAGACCAGCAAGACCTAAGGTCCCTATTATATTAAGACAGACCAGCTAGATCTACTGTTTCTAATACATTATGACAGACCAGCTAGATCTACGGTCTCTACTATATTATGACAGACCAGCTAGATCCTCTGTTTCTAAAACATTATGACAGACCAGCTAGATCTACTGTTTCTAATACATTATGACAGACCAGCTAGATCTACTGTCTCTACTATATTATGACAGACCAGCAAGACCTAATGTCCCTATTATATTATGACAGACCAGCTAGATCTACTGCCTCTATTGTATTATGACAGAACAGCTAGATCTACTGACTCTATTATATTATGACAGACCAGCTAGATCTACTGTCTCTACTATATTATGACAGACCAGCAATATCTACTGACTCTATAATATTATGACAGACCAGCAAGACCTACTGTCCCTATTATATTAAGACAGACCAGCTAGATCTACTGACTCTATTATATTATGACAGACCAGCTAAATCTACTGTCTCTATTATATTATGACAGACCAGCTAGATCTACCGTCTTTATTATATTATGACAGACCAGCTAGATCTACTGTCTCTACTATATTATGACAGACCAGCTAGACCTAATGTCTCTATTATATTATGACAGACCAGCTAGTTCTACTGTATCTATTATATTATGACAGACCAGCTAGATCTACTGTCTCTATTATATTATGACAGACCAGCTAGATCTACTGTATCTACTATATTATGACAGACCAGCTAAATCTACTGTCTCTATTATATTATGACAGACCAGCTAGATCTACTGACTCTATTATATTATGACAGACCAGCTAGATCTACTGTCTCTACTATATTATGACAGACCAGCAATATCTACTGACTCTATAATATTATGACAGACCAGCAAGACCTAATGTCTCTATTATATTAAGACAGACCAGCTAGATCTACTGACTCTATTATATTATGACAGACCAGCTAAATCTACTGTCTCTATTATATTATGACAGACCAGCTAGATCTACTGTCCTTTATTATATTATGACAGACCAGCTAGATCTACTGTCTCTACTATATTATGACAGACCAGCTAGACCTAATGTCCTATTATATTATGACAGATCAGCTAGTTCTACTGTATCTTTTATATTATGACAGACCAGCTAGATCTACTGTCTCTATTATATTATGACAGACCAGCTAGATCTACTGTATCTACTATATTATGACAGACCAGCTAAATCTACTGTCTCTATTATATTATGACAGACCAGCTAGATCTACTGACTTTATTATATTATGACAGACCAGCTAGATCTACTGTCTCAACTATATTATGACAGACCAGCTAAATCTACTGTCTCTATTATATTATGACAGACCAGCTAGATCTACTGCCTCTATTATATTATGACAGACCAGCTAGATCTACTGTCTCTACTATATTATGACAGACCAGCAAGACCTAATGTCTCTATTATATTAAGACAGACCAGCAATATCTACTGACTCTATTATATTATGACAGACCAGAAAGACCTAATGTCCCTATTATATTAAGACAGACCAGCTACATCTACTGACTCTATTATATTATGACAGACCAGCTAGATCTACTGTCTCTACTATATTATGACAGACCAGCTAGACCTAATGTCCCTATTATATTATGATAGACCAGCTAGATCTACTGTATCTATTATATTATGACAAACCTGCTAGATCTACTGCCTCTATTATATTATGACAGACCAGCTAGATCTACTGTCTCTATTATATTATGACAGACCAGCTAGATCTACTGTCCCTATTATATTAAGACAGACCTGCTAGATCTACTGTCTCTACTATATTATGACAGACCAGCTAGATCTACTGTATCTATTATATTATGACAGACCAGCTAGATCTACTGTCTCTATTATATTTTGACAGACCAGCTAGATCTAGTGTCTCGATTATATTATGACAGACCCGCTAGATCTATTATCTCTACTATATTATGACAGACCAGCTAGGTCAACTGTTTCTATTATATTATGACAGACCAGCTAGATCTACTGTCTCTTCTACATTATGACAGACCAGATAGATCTACTGTATCTGTTATATTATGACAGATCAGCAAGACCTAATGTCCCTATTATATTATGACAGACCAGCTAGATCTAGAGTCTCTATTATATTATGACAGACCAGGTAGATCTACTGTCTCTATTATATTATGACAGACCAGCTAGATCTAGAGTCTCTATTATATCATGACAGACCAGCGAGATCTACTGTACCTATTATATTATGACAGACCAGCAAGACCTAATGTCCCTATTATATTAAGACGTCTCTATTATATTATGACAGACCAGCTAGATCTACTGTCTCTATTATATTATGACAGACCAGCTAGATCTACTGTCTCTATTATATTATGACAGACCAGCTAGATCTACTGTCTCTATTATATTATGACAGACCAGCTAGATCTACTGTCTCTACTATATTATGACAGACCAGCTAGATCTACTGTCTCTATTATATTATGACAGACCAGCTAGATCTACTGTCTCTACTATATTTATGACAGACCAGCTAGATCTACTGTCTCTACTATATTATGACAGACCAGCTAGATCTACTGTCTCTATTATATTATGACAGACCAGCTAGATCTACTGTCTCTATTATATTATGACAGACCAGCTAGACCTAATGTCTCTATTATATTATGACAGACCAGCTAGATCTACTGTCTCTATTATATTATGACAGACCAGCTAGATCTACTGTCTCTACTATATTATGACAGACCAGCTAGATCTACTGTCTCTATTATATTATGACAGACCAGCTAGATCTACTGTCTCTATTATATTATGACAGACCAGCTAGATCTACTGTCTCTATTATATTATGACAGACCAGCTAGATCTACTGTCTCTATTATATTATGACAGACCAGCTAGATCTACTGTCTCTATTATATTATGACAGACCAGCTAGATCTACTGTCTCTATTATATTATGACAGACCAGCTAGATCTACTGTCTCTATTATATTATGACAGACCAGCTAGATCTACTGTCTCTATTATATTATGACAGACCAGCTAGATCTACTGTCTCTATTATATTATGACAGACCAGCTAGATCTACTGTCTCTATTATATTATGACAGACCAGCTAGATCTACTGTCTCTATTATATTATGACAGACCAGCTAGATCTACTGTCTCTATTATATTATGACAGACCAGCTAGATCTACTGTCTCTATTATATTATGACAGACCAGCTAGATCTACTGTCTCTATTATATTATGACAGACCAGCTAGATCTACTGTCTCTATTATATTATGACAGACCAGCTAGATCTACTGTCTCTATTATATTATGACAGACCAGCTAGATCTACTGTCTCTATTATATTATGACAGACCAGCTAGATCTACTGTCTCTACTATATTATGACAGACCAGCTAGATCTACTGTCTCTATTATATTATGACAGACCAGCTAGATCTACTGTCTCTATTATATTATGACAGACCAGCTAGATCTACTGTCTCTATTATATTATGACAGACCAGCTAGATCTACTGTCTCTATTATATTATGACAGACCAGCTAGATCTACTGTCTCTATTATATTATGACAGACCAGCTAGACCTACTGTCTCTATTATATTATGACAGACCAGCTAGATCTACTGTCTCTATTATATTATGACAGACCAGCTAGATCTACTGTCTCTATTATATTATGACAGACCAGCTAGATCTACTGTCTCTATTATATTATGACAGACCAGCTAGATCTACTGTCTCTATTATATTATGACAGACCAGCTAGATCTACTGTCTCTATTATATTATGACAGACCAGCTAGATCTACTGTCTCTATTATATTATGACAGACCAGCTAGATCTACTGTCTCTATTATATTATGACAGACCAGCTAGATCTACTGTCTCTATTATATTATGACAGACCAGCTAGATCTACTGTCTCTATTATATTATGACAGACCAGCTAGATCTACTGTCTCTATTATATTATGACAGACCAGCTAGATCTACTGTCTCTATTATATTATGACAGACCAGCTAGATCTACTGTCTCTATTATATTATGACAGACCAGCTAGATCTACTGTCTCTATTATATTATGACAGACCAGCTAGATCTACTGTCTCTATTATATTATGACAGACCAGCTAGATCTACTGTCTCTATTATATTATGACAGACCAGCTAGATCTACTGTCTCTATTATATTATGACAGACCAGCTAGATCTACTGTCTCTATTATATTATGACAGACCAGCTAGATCTACTGTCTCTATTATATTATGACAGACCAGCTAGATCTACTGTCTCTATTATATTATGACAGACCAGCTAGATCTACTGTCTCTATTATATTATGACAGACCAGCTAGATCTACTGTCTCTATTATATTATGACAGACCAGCTAGATCTACTGTCTCTATTATATTATGACAGACCAGCTAGATCTACTGTCTCTATTATATTATGACAGACCAGCTAGATCTACTGTCTCTATTATATTATGACAGACCAGCTAGATCTACTGTCTCTATTATATTATGACAGACCAGCTAGATCTACTGTCTCTATTATATTATGACAGACCAGCTAGATCTACTGTCTCTATTATATTATGACAGACCAGCTAGATCTACTGTCTCTATTATATTATGACAGACCAGCTAGATCTACTGTCTCTATTATATTATGACAGACCAGCTAGATCTACTGTCTCTATTATATTATGACAGACCAGCTAGATCTACTGTCTCTATTATATTATGACAGACCAGCTAGATCTACTGTCTCTATTATATTATGACAGACCAGCTAGATCTACTGTCTCTATTATATTATGACAGACCAGCTAGATCTACTGTCTCTATTATATTATGACAGACCAGCTAGATCTACTGTCTCTATTATATTATGACAGACCAGCTAGATCTACTGTCTCTATTATATTATGACAGACCAGCTAGATCTACTGTCTCTATTATATTATGACAGACCAGCTAGATCTACTGTCTCTATTATATTATGACAGACCAGCTAGATCTACTGTCTCTATTATATTATGACAGACCAGCTAGATCTACTGTCTCTATTATATTATGACAGACCAGCTAGATCTACTGTCTCTATTATATTATGACAGACCAGCTAGATCTACTGTCTCTATTATATTATGACAGACCAGCTAGATCTACTGTCTCTATTATATTATGACAGACCAGCTAGATCTACTGTCTCTATTATATTATGACAGACCAGCTAGATCTACTGTCTCTATTATATTATGACAGACCAGCTAGATCTACTGTCTCTATTATATTATGACAGACCAGCTAGATCTACTGTCTCTATTATATTATGACAGACCAGCTAGATCTACTGTCTCTATTATATTATGACAGACCAGCTAGATCTACTGTCTCTATTATATTATGACAGACCAGCTAGATCTACTGTCTCTATTATATTATGACAGACCAGCTAGATCTACTGTCTCTATTATATTATGACAGACCAGCTAGATCTACTGTCTCTACTATATTATGACAGACCAGCTAGATCTACTGTCTCTATTATATTATGACAGACCAGCTAGATCTACTGTCTCTATTATATTATGACAGACCAGCTAGATCTACTGTCTCTACTATATTATGACAGACCAGCTAGATCTACTGTCTCTATTATATTATGACAGACCAGCTAGATCTACTGTCTCTATTATATTATGACAGACCAGCTAGATCTACTGTCTCTATTATATTATGACAGACCAGCTAGATCTACTGTCTCTATTATATTATGACAGACCAGCTAGATCTACTGTCTCTATTATATTATGACAGACCAGCTAGATCTACTGTCTCTATTATATTATGACAGACCAGCTAGATCTACTGTCTCTATTATATTATGACAGACCAGCTAGATCTACTGTCTCTATTATATTATGACAGACCAGCTAGATCTACTGTCTCTACTATATTATGACAGACCAGCTAGATCTACTGTCTCTATTATATTATGACAGACCAGCTAGATCTACTGTCTCTATTATATTATGACAGACCAGCTAGATCTACTGTCTCTATTATATTATGACAGACCAGCTAGATCTACTGTCTCTACTATATTATGACAGACCAGCTAGATCTACTGTCTCTATTATATTATGACAGACCAGCTAGATCTACTGTCTCTATCTATATTATGACAGACCAGCTAGATCTACTGTCTCTATTATATTATGACAGACCAGCTAGATCTACTGTCTCTATTATATTATGACAGACCAGCTAGATCTACTGTCTCTATTATATTATGACAGACCAGCTAGATCTACTGTCTCTATTATATTATGACAGACCAGCTAGATCTACTGTCTCTATTATATTATGACAGACCAGCTAGATCTACTGTCTCTATTATATTATGACAGACCAGCTAGATCTACTGTCTCTATTATATTATGACAGACCAGCTAGATCTACTGTCTCTATTATATTATGACAGACCAGCTAGATCTACTGTCTCTATTATATTATGACAGACCAGCTAGATCTACTGTCTCTATTATATTATGACAGACCAGCTCGATCTACTGTCTCTTCTACATTATGACAGACCAGCTAGATCTACTGTCTGTATTATATTATGAAAGACCAGCAAGACCTAATGTCCCTATTACATTATGACAGACCAGCTAGATCTACTCTCTCAATTATATTATGAAAGACCAGCAAGACCTAATGTCCCTATTATATTATGACATACCAGCTAGATCTACTGTCTCTATTATATTATGACAGACCAGCTAGATCTACTGTACTCTATTATATTATGACAGACCAGCTAGATCTACTGTCTCTATTATATTATGACAGACCAGCTAGATCTACTGTCTCTACTATATTATGACAGACCAGCTAGATCTACTGTCTCTATTATATTATGACAGACCAGCTAGATCTACTGTCTCTATTATATTATGACAGACCAGCTAGATCTACTGTCTCTATTATATTATGACAGACCAGCTAGATCTACTGTCTCTATTATATTATGACAGACCAGCTAGATCTACTGTCTCTATTATATTATGACAGACCAGCTAGATCTACTGTCTCTATTATATTATGACAGACCAGCTAGATCTACTGTCTCTATTATATTATGACAGACCAGCTAGATCTACTGTCTCTATTATATTATGACAGACCAGCTAGATCTACTGTCTCTATTATATTATGACAGACCAGCTAGATCTACTGTCTCTATTATATTATGACAGACCAGCTAGATCTACTGTCTCTATTATATTATGACAGACCAGCTAGATCTACTGTCTCTATTATATTATGACAGACCAGCTAGATCTACTGTCTCTATTATATTATGACAGACCAGCTAGATCTACTGTCTCTATTATATTATGACAGACCAGCTAGATCTACTGTCTCTATTATATTATGACAGACCAGCTAGATCTACTGTCTCTATTATATTATGACAGACCAGCTAGATCTACTGTCTCTATTATATTATGACAGACCAGCTAGATCTACTGTCTCTACTATATTATGACAGACCAGCTAGATCTACTGTCTCTATTATATTATGACAGACCAGCTAGATCTACTGTCTCTATTATATTATGACAGACCAGCTAGATCTACTGTCTCTATTATATTATGACAGACCAGCTAGATCTACTGTCTCTATTATATTATGACAGACCAGCTAGATCTACTGTCTCTATTATATTATGACAGACCAGCTAGATCTACTGTCTCTATTATATTATGACAGACCAGCTAGATCTACTGTCTCTATTATATTATGACAGACCAGCTAGATCTACTGTCTCTATTATATTATGACAGACCAGCTAGATCTACTGTCTCTATTATATTATGACAGACCAGCTAGATCTACTGTCTCTATTATATTATGACAGACCAGCTAGATCTACTGTCTCTACTATATTATGACAGACCAGCTAGATCTACTGTCTCTATTATATTATGACAGACCAGCTAGATCTACTGTCTCTATCTATATTATGACAGACCAGCTAGATCTACTGTCTCTATTATATTATGACAGACCAGCTAGATCTACTGTATCTATTATATTATGACAGACCAGCTAGATCTACTGTCTCTATTATATTATGACAGACCAGCTAGATCTACTGTCTCTACTATATTATGACAGACCAGCTAGATCTACTGTCTCTATTATATTATGACAGACCAGCTAGATCTACTGTCTCTATTATATTATGACAGACCAGCTAGATCTACTGTCTCTATTATATTATGACAGACCAGCTAGATCTACTGTCTCTATTATATTATGACAGACCAGCTAGATCTACTGTCTCTATTATATTATGACAGACCAGCTAGATCTACTGTCTCTACTATATTATGACAGACCAGCTAGATCTACTGTCTCTATTATATTATGACAGACCAGCTAGATCTACTGTCTCTACTATATTATGACAGACCAGCTAGATCTACTGTCTCTATTATATTATGACAGACCAGCTAGATCTACTGTCTCTATTATATTATGACAGACCAGCTAGATCTACTGTCTCTACTATATTATGACAGACCAGCTAGATCTACTGTCTCTATTATATTATGACAGACCAGCTAGATCTACTGTCTCTATCTATATTATGACAGACCAGCTAGATCTACTGTCTCTATTATATTATGACAGACCAGCTAGATCTACTGTATCTATTATATTATGACAGACCAGCTAGATCTACTGTCTCTATTATATTATGACAGACCAGCTAGATCTACTGTATCTACTATATTATGACAGACCGGCTAGATCTACTGTCTCTATTATATTATGACAGACCAGCTAGATCTACTGTCTCTATTATATTATCACAGACCAGCTAGATCTAATGTCCCTATTATATTAAGACAGACCTGCTAGATCTACTGTCTCTACTATATTATGACAGACCAGCTAGATATACTGTATCTATTATATTATGACAGACCAGCTAGATCTACTGTCTCTATTATATTTTGACAGACCAGCTAGATCTAGTGTCTCGATTATATTATGACAGACCAGCTAGATCTAGAGTCTCTATTATATTATGACAGATCAGGTAGATCTACTGTCTCTATTATATTATGACAGACAAGCTAGATCTAGAGTCTCTATTATATCATGACAGACCAGCGAGATCTACTGTACCTATTACATTATGATAGACCAGCAAGATCGACTGTCTCTACTATATTATGACAGACCAGCTAGTCTGCTATTATACACAGTACATTTATGACAGACCAGCTAGATCTAAAGGTCTCTACCATAATATGACAGACCAGCTAGATCTAATGTCTCTACTATGTCCAATGACAGACCAGCTAGATCTACTGTCCTATTATATTATGACAGACCAGCTAGATCTAATGTCTCTATTATATTTATGACAGACCAGCTAGATCTAATTTCCCTATTATATTATGACAGACAGCTAGATCTACTGTCTATTAAATCAGACCAGCAAGACTTTAATGTCTTATTATAATGACAGACCAGCTAGATCTAATGTCTCTACTATATTATGACAGACCAGCTAGATCTATTGTCTCTATTATATTATGACAGACCAGCTAATTTACTGTCTCCTATTATATTATGACAGACCAGCTGATCTACTGACCTATTATATTATGACAGACCAGCTAGACCTACTGCCTCTATTATATTTAGGACAGACAGGCTAGATCTACTTTATATTATGACAGACAGCTAGATCTAATATATTATGACAGACCAGCTAGACCTAATGTCCCTATTATGTTATGACAGACCAGCTGATCTAGCTAGATCACCCAGCTAGATCTACTGTATCTACTATATTATGACAGACCCTTCTAAATCTACTGTTTCTGTTATATTTATGACAGGTAAAGCTAAGTCTGCACTGTCCTACTATATTATGACAGACCAGCTAGATCTACTGTCTCTACTATATTATGACAGACCAGCTAGATCTACTGTCTCTATTATATTAACCAGACCAGCTAGATCTCTGTCTCTATTATATTATGACAGACCAGCTAGATCTACTGTTTCTGTATATTTTTGACAGACCAGCTAGATCTACTGTCTCTACTATATTATGACAGACCAGGTAGATCTGTTGGCCTCCTAATATATTTTGACAATTCCAGGCTAGATCTACTGCTATCTCTATATTGTGACAGACCAGCTAGATCTGCCCTATTGTGCTCATTATGACAGACCAGCAAGATCTACTGTCTCTATTATATAATGACGGACCAGCTAAGATCTACTGACTCCCATTATATTATGACAGACCAACCAGATCTACTGTTCTGGCGTATATTATGACAGACCAGCTAGTCTACTGTCTCTATTATATTTTGACAGACCAGCTAGATCTACTGTCTTTATTATATTATGACAGACCAGCTAGATCTACTGGCTCTGTGTATATTATGACAGACCAGCTAGATCTACTTACTCTATTATATTATGACAGACCAGCTAGATCTGCACTGCCTCATTATATTATGACAGACCAGCTAGATCTACTGTTTCCATTATATTATGACAGACTACCTAGATCTACTGTCTCTTACAACATTATGAAAGACCAGCTAGATCTGACTGTCTCTATTGTATTATCACAGACCAGCTAGATCTGTACTGTCTCTATTATATTATGACAGACCAGCTGAGACCTACTGTCTCTATTCATTACGACAGACCAGCTAGATCTACTGTCTCTACTATATTATGACAAACCTGCTAGATCTACTGTCTATTATGTTATGACAGACCAGCTAGATCTGTCTCTGTATATTTTGACAGACCAGCTAGATCTAGTGTCTCGTTATATTATGACAGACCCAGCCCATCTCCACTATGTTATGACAGGCCAGCTGGGTCAACTGTTTCTATTATATTATGACAGACCAGCTAGATCTACTGTCTCTTCTATATTATGACAGACAAGCTAGATCTACTGTCTCTATTATATTATGACAGGCCAGATAGATCTACTGTTTCCATTATATTATGATGTCTCTTCTACATTATGAAAGACCAGCTAGATCTGCTGTCTCTATTATATTATCACAGACCAGCAAGATCGACTGTCTCTACTATATTATGACAGACCAGCTAGATCTACTGTTTCTATTATATTATGACAGACCAGCTAGATCTACTGTCTCTGTATTATGACAGACCAGCTATCTACTGTCCTATTATATTATGACAGACCAGCTAGATCTACTGTCTCTGACATATTTATCACAGACCAGCTAGATCTGCACAATATCTACTTATTATGACAGACCAGCAAGATCTAATTTCCCTATTATGTTATGACAGACCAGCTAAACTGTCTCTATTATATTATCACAGACGCAGCAAGATCGACTGTCTCTACTATATTATGACGAGACCAGCTAGATCTACTGTTTCTATTATATTATCACAGACCAGCTAGATCTACTCTATCTATTATATTATGACAGACCAGCTAGTTCTACTGTCTCATATTATGACAGACCAGCTAGATCTGTATCTACTATGTTATGACAGACCAGCTAAATCTACTGTCTCTATTATATTATGACAGACCAGCTAGATTTACTGTCTCTATTATATTATCACAGACAAGCTAGATCTGAGAGTCTCTTATTATATTATGACAGACCAAATGAATCTACTGTCCCTATTATATTATGACTGAACCAGCTAGATCTGCTTCTATTATGTTATGACAGACCAGCAGGTCTGTTTCTATCTATATTATGATAGACCAGCTAGATCGACTGTATCTACTGCTATATTATGACAGACCAGCTAAATCTACTGTTTCTAATACATTATGACAGACCAGCTAGATCTGGGTCTCTATTATATTATCACAGACAAGCTAGATCTACAGTCTCTATTATATTATGACAGACCAGATACATCTACTGTCTCTATTATATTATGACAGACAAGCTAGATCTAGAGTCTCTATTATATTATGACAGACCAGCTAGGTCTACTGTACCTATTACATTATGATAGACCAGCAAGATCGACTATCTCTTCTACATTATGACAGACCAGATCTAGAGTCTCTATTACTCTGATCTACTGTTTCTAGTACATTATGACAGACCAGCTAGATCTAGAGTCTCTACTATATTATGACAGACCAGCGAGATCTACTGTCTCTACTATATTATGATAGACCAGCTAGATCTACTGTCCCTATTATATTATGACAGACCAGCCCGTTTCTAATACAAGACCAGCTAATGTCCTACTATATTAAGACAGACCAGCTAGATCTACTGTCTCTACTATATTATGACAGACCAGCTAGATCTACTGTTTCTAATACATTATGACATACCAGCTAGATCTACTATATTAGACAGACCAATAGATCTTCTGTCTCTTATGTTATGACAGACCAGCTAGATCTATTGTCTCTACTATATTATGACAGACCAGCTAGATCTACTGTCTCTATTATATTATGACAGACCAGCTAGATCTACTGTCCTATTATATTATGACAGACCAGCAAGGCCTAATGTCCTATTATATTAAGACAGACCAGCTAGATCTACTGTCTCTATTATATTATGACAGACCAGCTAGATCTACTGTATCTATTATATTATGACAGACCAGCTAGATCTACTGTCTCTATTATATTTATGACAGACCAGCTAGATCTACTGTCTCTATTATATTATGACAGACCAGCTAGATCTACTGTCTCTATTATATTTATGACAGACCAGGCTAGATCTACTGTCTCTACTATATTATGACAGACCAGCTAGATCTACTGTCTCTATTATATTATGACAGACCAGCTAGATCTACTGTCTCTATTATATTATGACAGACCAGCTAGATCTACTGTCTCTATTATATTATGACAGACCAGCTAGATCTACTGTCTCTATTATATTATGACAGACCAGCTAGATCTACTGTCTCTATTATATTATGACAGACCAGCTAGATCTACTGTCTCTATTATATTATGACAGACCAGCTAGATCTACTGTCTCTATTATATTATGACAGACCAGCTAGATCTACTGTCTCTATTATATTATGACAGACCAGCTAGATCTACTGTCTCTATTATATTATGACAGACCAGCTAGATCTACTGTCTCTATTATATTATGACAGACCAGCTAGATCTACTGTCTCTACTATATTATGACAGACCAGCTAGATCTACTGTCTCTATTATATTATGACAGACCAGCTAGATCTACTGTCTCTATTATATTATGACAGACCAGCTAGATCTACTGTCTCTATTATATTATGACAGACCAGCTAGATCTACTGTCTCTATTATATTATGACAGACCAGCTAGATCTACTGTCTCTATTATATTATGACAGACCAGCTAGATCTACTGTCTCTATTATATTATGACAGACCAGCTAGATCTACTGTCTCTATTATATTATGACAGACCAGCTAGATCTACTGTCTCTATTATATTATGACAGACCAGCTAGATCTACTGTCTCTATTATATTATGACAGACCAGCTAGATCTACTGTCTCTACTATATTATGACAGACCAGCTAGATCTACTGTCTCTATTATATTATGACAGACCAGCTAGATCTACTGTCTCTATTATATTATGACAGACCAGCTAGATCTACTGTCTCTATTATATTATGACAGACCAGCTAGATCTACTGTCTCTATTATATTATGACAGACCAGCTAGATCTACTGTCTCTATTATATTATGACAGACCAGCTAGATCTACTGTCTCTATTATATTATGACAGACCAGCTAGATCTACTGTCTCTATTATATTATGACAGACCAGCTAGATCTACTGTCTCTATTATATTATGACAGACCAGCTAGATCTACTGTCTCTATTATATTATGACAGACCAGCTAGATCTACTGTCTCTATTATATTATGACAGACCAGCTAGATCTACTGTCTCTATTATATTATGACAGACCAGCTAGATCTACTGTCTCTATTATATTATGACAGACCAGCTAGATCTACTGTCTCTATCTATATTATGACAGACCAGCTAGATCTACTGTCTCTATTATATTATGACAGACCAGCTAGATCTACTGTCTCTATTATATTATGACAGACCAGCTAGATCTACTGTCTCTATTATATTATGACAGACCAGCTAGATCTACTGTCTCTATTATATTATGACAGACCAGCTAGATCTACTGTCTCTATTATATTATGACAGACCAGCTAGATCTACTGTCTCTATTATATTATGACAGACCAGCAAGATCTACTGTCTCTACTATATTATGACAGACCAGCTAGATCTACTGTCTCTATTATATTATGACAGACCAGCTAGATCTACTGTCTCTATTATATTATGACAGACCAGCTAGATCTACTGTCTCTATTATAATATGACAGACCAGCTAGATCTACTGTCTCTATTATATTATGACAGACCAGCTAGATCTACTGTCTCTATTATATTATGACAGACCAGCTAGATCTACTGTCTCTATTATATTATGACAGACCAGCTAGATCTACTGTCTCTATTATATTATGACAGACCAGCTAGATCTACTGTCTCTATTATATTA
>NW_024607900.1:5000-7500 GCF_018296145.1 Oncorhynchus tshawytscha
AGGATAGAGAGAGAGAGGATAGAGACAGTGAGGAGAGAGAGAGACAGAGAGGATAGAGAGAGAGAGGATAGAGAGAGAGGATAGAGACAGAGAGGATAGAGACAGAGAGGATAGAGAGAGAGGATAGAGACAGAGAGGATAGAGACAGAGAGGATAGAGACAGAGAGGATAGAGAGAGAGAGGATAGAGACAGAGAGGATAGAGACAGAGAGGATAGAGACAGAGAGGAGAGAGAGGATAGAGAGAGAGAGGATAGAGAGAGAGAGGATAGAGACAGAGAGGATAGAGAGAGGATAGAGACAGAGAGGATAGAGACAGAGAGGATAGAGACAGAGAGGATAGAGACAGAGAGGAGAGAGAGAGGATAGAGAGAGAGGATAGAGAGAAAGAGGATAGAGACAGTGAGGAGAGAGAGAGGATAGAGAGAGAGGATAGAGAGAGAGGATAGAGAGAGAGGATAGAGAGAGAGAGAGGATAGAGACAGTGAGGAGAGAGAGAGGAGAGAGAGGATAGAGAGAGAGAGGATAGAGACAGAGAGGATAGAGACAGTGAGGAGAGAGAGAGGATAGAGAGAAAGAGGATAGAGACAGTGAGAGAGAGAGAGAGGATAGAGAGAGAGAGGATAGAGAGAGAGAGGATAGAGACAGTGAGGAGAGAGAGAGAGAGGATAGAGAGAGAGAGGATAGAGACAGAGAGGATAGAGACAGAGAGGATAGAGACAGTGAGGATAGAGACAGAGAGGATAGAGACAGAGAGGATAGAGACAGAGAGGATAGAGACAGAGAGGATAGAGACAGAGAGGATAGAGACAGAGAGGATAGAGACAGAGAGGATAGAGACAGAGAGGATAGAGACAGAGAGGATAGAGACAGGATAGAGACAGAGAGGATAGAGACAGAGAGGATAGAGACAGAGAGGATAGAGACAGAGAGGATAGAGACAGAGAGGATAGAGACAGAGAGGATAGAGACAGAGAGGATAGAGACAGAGAGAGAGAGAGAGGATAGAGAGAGAGAGGATAGAGACAGTGAGGAGAGAGAGAGGATAGAGAGAGAGAGGATAGAGAGAGAGAGGATAGAGACAGAGAGGATAGAGAGAGAGGATAGAGACAGAGAGGATAGAGACAGAGAGGATAGAGACAGAGAGGATAGAGACAGAGAGGATAGAGAGAGAGAGAGGATAGAGAGAGAGAGGATAGAGACAGAGAGGATAGAGACAGAGAGGATAGAGACAGAGAGGAGAGAGAGAGGATAGAGAGAGAGAGGATAGAGACAGTGAGAGAGGATAGAGAGAGAGAGGATAGAGAGAGAGAGGATAGAGAGAGAGAGGATAGAGACAGAGAGGATAGAGAGAGAGGATAGAGACAGAGAGGATAGAGACAGAGAGGATAGAGACAGAGAGGATAGAGACAGAGAGGAGAGAGAGAGGATAGAGAGAGAGAGGATAGAGAGAAAGAGGATAGAGACAGTGAGGAGAGAGAGAGGATAGAGAGAGAGGATAGAGAGAGAGAGGATAGAGACAGTGAGGAGAGAGAGAGAGAGGATAGAGAGAGAGAGGATAGAGACAGAGAGGATAGAGACAGAGGATAGAGAGAAAGAGGATAGAGACAGTGAGGAGAGAGAGAGAGAGAGGATAGAGAGAGAGAGGATAGAGAGAGAGAGGATAGAGACAGTGAGGAGAGAGAGAGAGAGGATAGAGAGAGAGAGGATAGAGACAGAGAGGATAGAGAGAGAGAGGAGAGAGAGAGGATAGAGACAGAGAGGATAGAGACTGAGGATAGAGACAGTGAGGATAGAGACTGAGGAGAGAGACAGTGAGGAGAGAGAGAGAGGGGAGAGTGAGGGTGACTCACAACAGTGTTAGTCAGGAAAGAGTTATCCCACTAAACCTGGACACAATTCACACAGAGATCAGGGTGTGTCTGGACAGGACAGCAGCTCAGGAGCTCAGCAGGTGAGGATAGAGGTCATGTCTGTCTACCTCACCACTGAGGATAGAGGTCATGTCTGTCTACCTCACCACTGAGGATAGAGGTCATGTCTGTCTAACTCACCACTGAGGATAGAGGTCATGTCTGTCTAACTCACCACTGAGGATAGAGGTCATGTCTGTCTACCTCACCACTGAGGATAGAGGTCATGTCTGTCTACCTCACCACTGAGGATAGAGGTCATGTCTGTCTACCTCACCACTGAGGATAGAGGTCATGTCTGTCTACCTCACCACTGAGGATAGAGGTCATGTCTGTCTACCTCACCACTGAGGATAGAGGTCATGTCTGTCTACCTCACCACTGAGGATAGAGGTCACTGTCTACCTCACCACTGAGGATAGAGGTCATGTCTGTCTACCTCACCACTGAGGATAGAGGTCATGTCTGTCTACCTCACCACTGAGGATAGAGGTCATGTCTGTCTAACTCACCACTGAGGATAGAGGTCATGTCTGTCTACCTCACCACTGAGGATAGAGGTCATGTCTGTCTAACCTCACCACTGAG
>NW_024607900.1:12500-40870 GCF_018296145.1 Oncorhynchus tshawytscha
GTAATGAATGGCATCATTCTCTGGCGAGCACATGGACCTCAGTCTGGTAATGAATGATCATTCTCTAAGTACTAGACCTCAGTCTGGTAATGAATGATCATTCTCTAAGTACTAGACCTCAGTCTGGTAATGAATGATCATTCTCTAAGTACTAGACCTCAGTCTGGTAATGAATGATGTGGCAGTTGAGCAAGTAGCTAGAATAAACTCTTCCACTCGGCTCAAACTGGTTGAATCAATGTCGTTTCAATGTATTTGTGACGTGACATCGAGGTGGAAAATACATTTGGGATTTTAACCTTCGAAACAGAGAACAAATGAATCGTCATGAATAAGGAACCATGGAAATGAGTCCAAATGAACCCTATTTAATCTAAATGTTTGTCAGATGGTTTGCAGCATGGATCAGATGAGATGGAGGCCGTTACCACTGAAAACTAAATCATAGGGACGTTTTTTTTTTTTTATCCCATTGAGGTTGAAAAAAAGAGTTGGGAACCACTACACAACAACACACAACAACACACAACAACACACAACAACACACAACAACACACACAGAAACACACACATAGAGACACACACAGACAGACTGAGAGAAACACACACACACACACAGAGAAACACACACACACACAGAGAGAAACACACACACACACAGAGAGAAACACACACACAGACAGAGAGAGAAACACACACAGAGAAACACACACAGAGAAACACACAGACAGACAGACAGAGAGAAACACACACAGAGAAACACACACAGAGAAACACACACAGAGAAACACACAGACAGACAGACAGAGAGAAACACACACAGAGAAACACACACAGAGAAACACACACAGAGAAACACACACAGACAGACAGACAGAGAGAAACACACACAGAGACACACACAGACAGACAGAGAGAGAGAAACACACACAGACAGACACAGAGAGAAACACACACACACACACAGAGAGAGAAACACACAGAGAATCACACACACAGAGAGGCACACTTCCATTAGTCTGCCTCAGGGTAAATAAATGTGTGTGTGTGTGTGTGTGTGTGTGTGTGTGTGTGTGTGTGTGTGTGTGTGTGTGTCAGCATTTTGACAGAGGAGAGGAAAGCAACTCGTGCTTTAGATTTGTCCTTGACAACCTCCCACTCCCCTTCCCACCTCCCCTCTTCTCTTATCCTCTGATGGTCTTTATTATGGGGGATGGGGGAGGATGAGAGATGTCTGGGATGGAGGGTAAGATGGGGTAGCTAAAAGCAATGAAGGGGGTGAGAGCTGATGACCTTCCTAACAGAGATCTTTCTCTCTTTCCCTTTCTCTCTTCTCCTCTCTCTCTCTCTCTCTCCTTTCTCTCTCTTTCTCTCTCTCTCCCCCCCCTTTCTCTCTCTCTCTCTCTCCCCTTTCTCTCTCTTTCTCTCTCCCCCTTTCTCTCTCTTTCTCTCTCCCCCTTTCTCTCTCTCTCTCTCCCCCTTTCTCTCTCTCTCTCCCCCCATTTCTCTCTTTCTCTCTCCCCCTTTCTCTCTCTCTCTCCCCCATTTCTCTCCCTCCCTCTCTCCCCCATTTCTCTCCCTCTCTCTCTCTGTCTCTCTCTCCCCCCCTTTCTCTCTCTCTGTCTCTCTCTCTGTGTTTGAAAGCACTAGATGTATTAATGTATATATAGACTGCATGGTCACTATGGGGAAGCTCTAGCAGGGCAGAAATTTGACGAACTGACTTGTTGGAAAAGGTGACATCCTATGACGGCGCCACGTTGAAAGTCACGGAGCTCTTCAATGAAGCCATTCTACTGACAATGTTTGTCTATGGAGATTGCATGACTGTGTGTTCGATGTTATACACCTATATACACTTGAAGGGGTGTACACATATATATAGTGTAGTTAGTCCACATACTGCTGGCCATGTAGTGTATCTGTTTCTCTCTCTGTTCATTGATGTTTCTCTGGCGATGGTATCCATGGTAACAGCAGGTAGAGCCAATGTCAGATGCCATAGCAACCAGGGCAGAGAGAGGCAGAGAGGAAGAGCGAGGCAGAGCGAGGCAGGGAGAGGCAGAGAGAGGCAGAGCGAGGCAGGGAGAGGCAGGGAGAGGCAGAGAGAGACAGGGAGAGGCAGAGAGAGACAGGGAGAGACAGGGAGAGGCAGAGAGAGACAGGGAGAGACAGAGAGAGACAGAGAGAGGCAGAGAGAGACAGGGAGAGACAGGAGAGGCAGAGAGGGGCAGGGAGAGGCAGAGAGAGACAGGGAGAGGCAGAGAGAGGCAGAGAGAGGCAGAGAGAGGCAGAGAGAGACAGGGAGAGGCAGAGAGAGACAGGGAGAGACAGGGAGAGGCAGAGAGAGACAGGGAGAGGCAGAGAGAGACAGAGAGAGGCAGAGAGAGACAGGGAGAGGCAGAGAGAGACAGGGAGAGGCAGAGAGAGACAGGGAGAGGCAGAGAGAGCAGAGAGAGGCAGAGAGAGACAGGGAGAGGCAGATGCAGAGAGAGGCAGAGAGAGACAGAGAGAGGCAGAGAGAGGCAGAGAGAGACAGGGAGAGGCAGAGAGAGACAGGGAGAGGCAGAGAGAGGCAGAGAGAGGCAGAGAGAGGCAGAGAGAGACAGGGGAGGCAGAGCGAGGCAGAGAGAGACAGGGAGAGGCAGAGAGAGACAGGGAGAGGCAGAGAGAGACAGGGAGAGGCAGAGAGAGACAGGGAGAGGCAGAGAGAGGCAGAGAGAGGCAGAGAGAGACAGGGAGAGGCAGGAGAGACAGGGAGAGACAGGGAGAGGCAGAGAGAGACAGGAGAGACAGGGAGAGGCAGAGAGAGACAGGGAGAGGCAGAGAGAGACAGGGAGAGACAGGGAGAGGCAGAGAGAGACAGGGAGAGGCAGAGAGAGACAGGGAGAGACAGGGAGAGGCAGAGAGAGACAGGGAGAGGCAGAGAGAGACAGGGAGAGCAGGAGAGAGAGCAGAGAGAGGCAGAGAGAGACAGGAGAGGCAGAGAGAGACAGGCAGGAGAGGCAGAGAGGCAGAGAGAGACAGGGAGAGGCAGAGAGAGGCAGAGAGAGGCAGAGAGAGACAGGGAGAGGCAGAGAGAGACAGGGAGAGGCAGAGAGAGACAGGGAGAGGCAGAGAGAGACAGGGAGAGGCAGCAGGAGAGGCAGAGAGAGACAGGGAGAGGCAGAGAGAGGCAGAGAGAGACAGGGAGAGGCAGAGAGAGACAGGGAGAGGCAGAGAGAGACAGGGAGAGGCAGAGAGAGACAGGAGAGGCAGAGAGAGGCAGGAGAGGCAGAGAGAGACAGAGAGAGGCAGAGAGAGACAGGGAGAGGCAGAGAGAGACAGGGAGAGGCAGAGAGAGGCAGAGAGAGGCAGAGAGAGACAGGGAGAGGCAGAGAGAGGCAGAGGCAGGGAGAGGCAGGGAGAGGCAGAGAGAGACAGGGAGAGAGGCAGAGAGGCAGGGAGAGGCAGAGAGAGGCAGGGAGAGGCAGAGAGAGGCAGAGAGAGACAGAGAGAGGCAGAGAGAGACAGGGAGAGGCAGAGAGAGGCAGGGAGAGACAGGGAGAGGCAGAGAGAGACAGGGAGAGGCAGAGAGAGACAGGGAGAGGCAGAGAGAGGCAGAGAGAGGCAGAGAGGACAGGGAGAGGCAGAGAGAGGCAGAGAGAGACAGGGAGAGGCAGAGAGAGACAGGGAGAGGCAGAGAGAGACAGGGAGAGGCAGAGAGAGACAGGGAGAGGCAGAGAGACAGAGAGAGGCAGAGAGAGGCAGAGAGACAGGGAGAGGCAGAGAGGCAGAGAGAGGCAGAGAGAGGCAGAGAGAGGCAGGGAGAGAGAGGGAGAGGCAGAGAGAGACAGAGAGAGGCAGAGAGAGACAGGGAGAGACAGGGAGAGGCAGAGAGAGGCAGAGAGAGGCAGAGAGAGGCAGAGAGAGGCAGAGAGAGGCAGAGAGAGGCAGAGAGAGACAGGGAGAGGCAGAGAGAGGCAGAGCGAGGCAGGGAGAGGCAGAGAGAGACAGGGAGAGGCAGAGAGAGACAGGGAGAGGCAGAGAGAGACAGCTGAGTGGTATTGTGTCTTAGTGTTTGCTGTGACAAACTGTGACCTGTAAACAGATTATATCAGAAGTCCATTTCTGCTGAGGACTACGGTCCAGGTTCTGTGTTGTGTTTGTCTGAGGACTACGGTCCAGGTTCTGTGTTGTGTTTGTAGTGTCTGAGGAGTTCAGTCATGTCTCTCAGAGCAGCGAGGACAGATTGTCATATTCCCAGACTTTAAGCCTATTAGGGGGGAGGGGGTGATGGGGGGGTACCCATTGGCTGGGGCGGAGGGGGGATGGAGCTGTACCCCTGGGGTGGGGTAGGAGGGTTGGATGGGGATTAGCTACCTCTTAAAGTGGCACTAATGAGTCCAGTCTCCTTTTCACCTCATTTAATACCTACGATTTACTGAACAAAAGGCACCTCTCCATAGGTGGTCCAGGTTTGTCATAGATAGATAGATAGATAGATAGAGATAGATAGATAGATAGATAGATAGATAGATAGATAGATAGAGAGAGAGAGAGAGAGAGAGAGAGAGAGAGAGAGAGACAGAGAGAGAGACAGAGAGAGAGACAGAGAGAGAGACAGAGAGACAGAGAGACAGAGAGACAGAGAGAGAGAGAGAGAGAGAGAGAGAGAGAGACAGAGAGACAGAGACAGAGAGAGAGAGAGAGAGAGAGAGAGAGAGAGAGAGAGAGAGAGAGAGAGAGAGAGCGAGAGCTGCCCTGCCCTAGGAACTCCTCAATTTTGGAGCGCTGATCACAAAAAAACGTTTTCCGCCAGGAAATGTGTTCTACAACAGACTAATCAGACAGGTGTGGAATGTGTTCTACAACAGACTAATCAGACAGGTGTGGAATGTGTTCTACAACAGACTAATCAGACAGGTGTGGAATGTGTTCTACAACAGACTAATCAGACAGGTGTGGAATGTGTTCTACAACAGACTAATCAGACAGGTGTGGAATGTGTTCTACAACAGACTAATCAGACAGGTGTGGAATGTGTTCTGGTATAACTGTGGAATTTACAGTGTCTTTATTTGTTTCTGTGTGTGTGTGTAGGTCCGTCGCGGGGCTGGTTCCAGCGCTCTAAGGTTCTCCAGGTACAGGCCTGTGTCAGGATGGTTCTAGAGTGGACTAGGAAGGCGGGGCTTAGTTACCTGGCAGATAAGTTCTTCAACAAGTTCAACAGCGCTGTCAGCATCCTGGCCACACCTCCTCAGCAGCTAACACAGGTAACATCACACACCTGACCTCGAACCCTGTCATAATCCTGGCCACACCTCCTCAGCAGCTAACACAGGTAACATCACACACCTGACCTCTGACCTCTAACCTTTTCTCACCTTAAAGGTCCAATGCAGCCATTTTTATATCCATATAAAATAATTCTGGGTAACAATGAAGTAGCTTACTGTGATTGGTCACAAATATTTATCTCTCTATATTCTGATGTATTTATCTCTCAATATATTCTGATATATGTATCTCTATATATTTATTTCTCTATATATTCTGATATATTTATCTCTCTATATATTCTGATATATGTATCTCTATATATTTATCTCTCTATATATTCTGATATATTTATCTCTATATATTCTGATATATTTATCTCTCTATATATTCTGATATATTTATCTCTATATATTCTGATATATTTATCTCTCTAAATATTCTGATATATTTATCTCTCTATATATTCTGATATATTTATCTCTCTATATATTCTGATATATTTATCTCTCTATATATTCTGATATATTTATCTCTCTATATATTCTTATATATTTATCTCTCTATATATTCTGATATATTTATCTCTCTATGTGTCTAGATGACTTGGAAGGTGTGTGGACCACCCCAGTGTCTATATTTTCTGATATATTTATTTATATACTGTATGTCTTTATACACTGAACACAAATATAAATGCAACATGCAACAATTTAAAAGATTTTACAGAGTTACAGTTCATATAAGGAAATCAATCAATTGAAATAAATGTATTAGTCCCTAATCTATGGATTTCACATGACTGGGCAAGAGCGCAACCATGGGTGGGCCTGGCAGGGCATTGGCCAACCCACTGGGGAGCCAGGCCAGGCCACTGGGGAGCCAGGCCCACCCACTGGGGAGCCAGGCCCACCCACTGGGGAGCCAGGCCCACCCACTGGGGAGCCAGGCCCAGGCCACTGGGGAGCCAGGCCCAGCCACTGGGGAGCCAGGCCCAGCCACTGGGGAGCCAGGCCCAGCCACTGGGGAGCCAGGCCCATCCACTGGGGAGCCAGGGAGCCAGGCCCAGCCACTGGGGAGCCAGGCCCACCCACTGGGGAGGCCCATCCACAGCCAGGCCCACCCACTGGGGAGCCAGGCCCACCCACTGGGGAGCCAGACCCACCCACTGGGGAGCCAGACCCACCCACTAGGGAGCCAGACCCACCCACTAAGGAGCCAGGCCCAGCTACTGGGGAGCCAGACCCACCCACTAAGGAGCCAGGCCCAGCCACTGGGGAGCCAGACCCACCCACTAAGGAGCCAGACCCACCCACTAGGGAGCCAGACCCACCCACTAGGGAGCCAGACCCACCCACTAAGGAGCCAGGCCCAGCTACTGGGGAGCCAGACCCACCCACTAAGGAGCCAGGCCCAGCTACTGGGGAGCCAGACCCACCCACTAAGGAGCCAGGCCCAGCTACTGGGGAGCCAGACCCACCCACTAAGGAGCCAGGCCCACCCACTAAGGAGCCAGGCCCAGCAAATCAGAAGTCGTTTTTACCCACAAAGGGTCTTTATTACAGACAGAAATACTCCTCAGCACACCCTTGTTCAGTATGTCTTTCTGTCTAGATGAGTTGGAAGGTGCTGTGTACAGACCACACCAGTCTGATGCCAGTCTATATATTCTGATATATTTATGTATATATTTCTAGATGAGTTGGAAGGTGCTGTTGTGCTGATGCCAGTCTATATATTCTGATATATTTATGTATATATTTCTAGATGAGACCACCCCAGTCTAAAGCTAGTCTATATATATTCTGATATATTTATTTATATATTTCTCTATATATTTCTAGATGAGTTGGAAGGGGCTGTGTGCAGACCACACCAGTCTGATGCCAGTCTATATATTCTGATATATTTATTTATATATTTAATTTCTCTATATATTTCTAGATGAGTTGGAAGGTGCTGTGTACAGACCACCCCAATCTGATGCCAGTCTATATATATTGTGATATATTTATATATATATTTCTAGATGAGTTGGAAGGTGTTGTGTGTGGACCACCCCAGTCTAAAGCTAGTCTATATATTCTGATATATTTATTTATATATTTCCCTATATATTTCTAGATGAGTTGGAAGGTGCTGTGTGCAGACCACCCCAGTCTGAAGCCCGTTCAGCTGCATGGCCTGTTGACTCAGTACCAGTTGACAGCTGAGATGGGGCCTGTTCCAATCTGGCAGCCCAGCAGTGAGGATGAGGCATACATATACAGGACAGGTACCTGCTGGGGGGGGGGTTAACATGTCTGTGTGGATTCTAACCCTGGTCTGTTGTGTCTGTGTGGATTCTAACCCCTGGTCTGTGTCTGTGTGGATTCTAACCCCGGGTCTGCTGTGTCTGTGTGGATTCTAACCCCTGGTCTGTTGTGTCTGTGTGGATTCTAACCCCTGGTCTGTGTGTATTCTAACCCCTGTTGTGTCTGTGTGGATTCTAACCCCTGGTCTGCTGTGTCTGTGTGATTCTAACCCCTGGTCTGTTGTGTCTGTGTGGATTCTAACCCCTGGTCTGTTGTGTCTGTGTGGATTCTAACCCCTGGTCTGTTGTGTCTGTGTGGATTCTAACCCCTGGTCTGCTGTGTCTGTGTGGATTTTAACCCCTGTTGTGTCTGTGTGGATTCTAACCCCTGGTCTGTTTCTGTGTAGATTCTAACCCCTGGTCTGTCTTGTGTTAACCCCTGTCTGTGGATTCTAACCCCTGGTCTGTTGTGTCTGTGTGGATTTTAACCCCTGTTGTGTCTGTGTGTATTCTAACCCCTGGTCTGTGTGTATTCTAACCCCTGGTCTGTGTGGATTCTAACCCCTGGTCTGTGTGTGTCTGTGTGTATTCTAACCCTGGTCTGCTGTGTCTGTGTGGATTTTAACCCCTGTTGTGTCTGTGTGTATTCTAACCCCTGGTCTGTGTGTATTCTGTGTCTGTGTGGATTCTAACCCCTGGTCTGTGTGTGTCTGTGTGTATTCTAACCCCTGGTCCTGGTCTGCTGTGTCTGTGTGGATTCTAACCCCTGTTGTGTCTGTGTGGATTCTAACCCCTGGTCTGTTGTGTCTGTGTGGATTCTAACCCCTGGTCTGTTGTGTCTGTGTGGATTCTAACCCCTGGTCTGCTGTGTCTGTGTGGATTTTAACCCCTGTTGTGTCTGTGTGGATTCTAACCCCTGGTCTGTTGTGTTTGTGTGGATTCTAACCCCTGGTCTGTGTGTCTGTGTGGATTCTAACCCTGGTCTGCTGTGTCTGTGTGGATTTTAACCCCTGTTGTGTCTGTGTGGATTCTAACCCCTGGTCTGTGTGTATTCTAACCCCTGGTCTGTTGTGTCTGTGTGGATTTTAACCCCTGTTGTGTCTGTGTGTATTCTAACCCCTGGTCTGTGTGTATTCTAACCCCTGGTCTGTGTGGATTCTAACCCCTGGTCTGTGTGTGTCTGTGTGTATTCTAACCCCTGGTCTGCTGTGTCTGTGTGGATTTTAACCCCTGTTGTGTCTGTGTGTATTCTAACCCCTGGTCTGTGTGTGTCTGTGTGTATTCTAACCCCTGGTCTGTCTGTGTCTGTGTGTATTCTAACCCCTGGTCTGTCTGTGTCTGTGTATATTCTAACCCCTGGTCTGTGTGTATTCTAACCCCTGGTCTGTCTGTGTCTGTGTATATTCTAACCCCTGGTCTGTGTATATTCTAACCCCTGGTCTGTGTGTATTCTAACCCCTGGTCTGTCTGTGTCTGTGTGTATTCTAACCCCTGGTCTGTGTGTGTCTGTGTGTATTCTAACCCCTGGTCTGTGTGTATTCTAACCCCTGGTCTGTGTGTATTCTAACCCCTGGTTTGTCTGTGTCTGTGTGTATTCTAACCCCTGGTTTGTCTGTGTCTGTGTGTATTCTAACCCCTGGTCTGTCTGTGTGTATATTCTAACCCCTGGTCTGTGTGTATTCTAACCCCTGGTCTGTCTGTGTCTGTGTATATTCTAACCCCTGGTCTGTGTATATTCTAACCCCTGGTCTGTGTGTATTCTAACCCCTGGTCTGCTGTGTCTGTGTGTATTCTAACCCCTGGTCTGTCTGTGTGTATTCTAACCCCTGGTCTGTGTGTATTCTAACCCCTGCTCTGTGTCTGTGTGTATTCTAACCCCTGGTCTGCTGTGTCTGTGTGTATTCTAACCCCTGGTCTGTGTGTATTCTAACCCCTGGTCTGTGTGTATTCTAACCCTTGCTCTGTGTGTGTCTGTGTGTATTCTAACCCTTGCTCTGTGTGTGTCTGTGTGTATTCTAACCCCTGCTCTGTGTGTGTCTGTGCCCCTCCCCCAGTGGACCTTTTGGAGAGTTTCGAGAACCACCCCCCCATCGTCCTGCCCAGCGGGGGGTTCAGAGTGGACCTGGACAGTGACTGTCTAGAGGACAGCATCTATAGGCAGCTACTCTATGTCAAACACTTCCTCTGGGGGCTACGCACACACACCCACCCCACTGTCAACAACACACACACTCACACACACCCCGCTGTCAACAGCACACACACTCACACACACCCCGCTGTCAACAGCACACACACTCACACACACCCCGCTGTCAACAGCACACACACTCACACACACCCCGCTGTCAACAGCACACACACTCACACACACCCCGCTGTCAACAGCACACACACTCACACACACCCCGCTGTCAACAGCACACACACTCACACACACCCCGCTGTCAACAGCGCACACACTCACAATCACACCGCGGTTAACGGGACTGGAACGAGCACGAGCACCGGGACGAGTACCACCCCCGCAGACTGGCAGGAAGCACAGGTAGGTCACGTGATGGACACACACACACACACTCACACTCACACACTCACACTCACACTCACACACACACACACACACACACACACACACACTCACACACACACTCACACTCACACTCACACACTCACACACACACACACACACTCACACTCACACACACACTCACACACACACACACACTCACACTCCTTGCAGTAATCTGGGCCATGTGCCTCAGCAGCTGTGGTTCTTTAGCAGTTACCAGTAATCTGTTACATGAAATACCAAAGCCCTCTAAGGTATCCTCTCTCTCTCTCACACACACACACGCACACACACACACACACACACACACACACACACACACACAAGGATGTGCACACAGACAATACTCCTACCCCCTCCAATAACTCTGCAAGAACTCAGACTCAGTCATCTACCCTGGAGGTGCCAAGTCCCAGACATGACATCTACCCTGGAGGAGGAGCCAAGTCCCAGACATGACATCTACCCTGGAGGAGGAGCCAAGTCCCAGACATGACATCTACCCTGGAGGAGGAGCCAAGTCCCAGACATGACATCTACCCTGGAGGAGCCAAGTCCCAGACATGACATCTACCCTGGAGGAGCCAAGTCCCAGACATGACATCTACCCTGGAGGAGCCAAGTCCCAGACATGACATCTACCCTGAAGGAGCCAAGTCCCAGACATGACATCTACCCTGGAGGAGGTGCCAAGTCCCAGACATGACATCTACCCTGGAGGAGCCAAGTCCCAGACATGACATCTACCCTGGAGGAGCCAAGTCCCAGACATGACATCTACCCTGGAGGTACCAAGTCCCAGACATGACATCTACCCTGGAGGTACCAAGTCCCAGACATGACATCTACCCTGGAGGTACCAAGTCCCAGACATGACATCTACCCTGGAAGAACCAAGTCCCAGACATGACATCTACCCTGGAGGAGCCAAGTCCCAGACATGACATCTACCCTGGAGGTACCAAGTCCCAGACATGACATCTACCCTGGAGGTACCAAGTCCCAGATATGACATCTACCCTGGAGGAGCCAAGTCCCAAACATGACATCTACCCTGAGGAGCCAAGTCCCAGACATGACATCTACCCTGGAGGTGCCAAGTCCCAGACATGACATCTACCCTGGAGGAGCCAAGTCCCAGACATGACATCTACCCTGGAGGTGCCAAGTCCAAGACATGACATCTACCCTGGAGGAGCCAAGTCCCAGACATGACATCTACCCTGGAGGAGGAGCCAAGTCCCAGACATGACATCTACCCTGGAGGAGGAGCCAAGTCCCAGACAGGACATCTACCCTGGAGGAGCCAAGTCCCACACATGACATCTACCCTGGAGGAGCCAAGTCCCAGACATGACATCTACCCTGGAGGAGCCAAGTCCCAGACACAAGTCCCAGACATGACATCTACCCTGGAGGTGCCAAGTCCCAGACAGCCAAGTCCCAGACATGACATCTACCCTGGAGGAGCCAAGTCCCAGAGATGACATCTACCCTGGAGGAGGAGCCAAGTCCCAGACATGACATCTACCCTGGAGGAGGAGCCAAGTCCCAGACATGACAGCCACCCTGGAGGAGGAGCCAAGTCCCAGACATGACAGCCACCCTGGAGGTTCCAAGTCCCAGACATGACAGCCACCCTGGAGGTTCCAAGTCCCAGACATGACAGCCATGGTAATCAGATTAAGGCTTTAGGACCAGTAAGTAGTGAATCAGGAAGGCTGGATGGATAATTCTCTGGTGTTACTGAGAGAGGCCCACTGCAGGCAACACACACACACAGTCCTGCCTTTAACAGTATTCTAACTGTGTGTTGTTTTATCCCCCCCCCCACCCCCACAACCTCCAGAGGGAGTTCCCTCCGTCCCACAACAGTCCCCGGTCAGGAGGGGTGGAGGAATGGGTGAGGGACAGAACCCCAGGCCAATGTCACAACAGTGTGAGGAGAAATGGCACCGCCCCCCACCTCCGGCCGACCAACCAGGACCCTTCGTGCCTCCTGACTTCGCCCAACACGCCCCGGAACCCGGAAGGGGGTGGGGCTGACCTGGTTGGACACGCCCCCCAGGTCAACGGCTGCAGTAATAGGACACCTTCAATGGACAGGAAGAAAAGCAACGGACTAGAGGGTAAAGACTCCTGTTTATATATGGGTAATATACACAACGGACTAGAGGGTAAAGACTCCTGTTTATATATGGGTAATATACACAACGGACTAGAGGGTAAAGACTCCTGTTTATATATGGGTAATATACACAACGGACTAGAGGGTAAAGACTCCTGTTTATATATGGGTAATATACACAACGGACTAGAGGGTAAAGACTCCTGTTTATATATGGGTAATATACACAACGGACTAGAGGGTAAAGACTCCTGTTTATATATGGGTAATATACACAACGGACTAGAGGGTAAAGACTCCTGTTTATATATGGGTAATATACACAACGGACTAGAGGGTAAAGACTCCTGTTTATATATGGGTAATATACACAATGCAATAGAGAATCATCCAAGACGGGTAAAGACATATAGGCAGGTCCAGAATGATTGGTTACTAGTCCAATAGTGGGTTAACTGCCTGTTCAGGGGCAGAACGACAGATTTGTACCTTGTCAGCTCGGGGGGTTTGAACTTGCAACCTTCCGGTTACTAGTCCAACGCTCTAACCACTAGGCTACCCTTCCGCCCCATTATTGGCACCCTTAATAAATACTTTTGTTTAATGTATAAACTGAGTAGACCGAACATTAGCAACACTCCCCCTCATAGCTTTCACCTGGTCAGTCTATGTCATGGAAATAGCAGGTGTCCTTAATGTTTTGTAATCTCAGTGTATATATATATATTTTTTTTTAAATATCTGCACAAAAATATAAATGCAACATGCAACAATTTCAACTCCATACAGGATTCTGTATGGAGGAATGGTCCAAGATCCCTCCAGTGTGTTCTAGAACTCATTAACATCTGTTAGGATTCTGTATGGAGGAATGGTCTAAGATCCCTCCCAGTGTGTTCTAGAACTCATTAACATCTGGTAGGATTCTGTATGGAGGAATGGTCTAAGATCCCTCCCAGTGTGTTCTAGAACTCATTAACATCTGGTAGGATTCTGTATGGAGGAATGGTCTAAGATCCCTCCCAGTGTGTTCTAGAACTCATCAAACATCTGGTAGGATTCTGTATGGAGGAATGGTCCAAGATCCCTCCCAGTATGTTCTAGAACTCATCAAACATCTGGTAGGATTCTGTATGGAGGAATGGTCTAAGATCCCAGTGTTCTCCAATCTCATAAAACATCTGGTAGGATTCTGTATGGAGGAATGGTCCAAGATCCCTCCCAGTATGTTCTAGAACTCATAAAACATCTGGTAGGATTCTGTATGGAGGAATGGACTAAGATCCCTCCCAGTGTGTTCTAGAACTCATCAAACATCTGGTAGGATTCTGTATGGAGGCATGGTCTAAGATCCCTCCCAGTGTGTTCTAGAACTCATAAAACATCTGGTAGGATTCTGTATGGAGGAATGGTCTAAGATCCCTCCCAGTGTGTTCTAGAACTCATAAAACATCTGGTAGGATTCTGTATGGAGGAATGGTCTAAGATCCCTCCCAGTGTGTTCTAGAACTCATCAAACATCTGGTAGGATTCTGTATGGAGGAATGGTAAAACAAGATCTGTATGGAGGAATGGTTCCCCAGTATGTTCTAGAACTCATAAAACATCTGGTAGGATTCTGTATGGAGGAATGGTCTAAGATCCCTCCCAGTATGTTCTAGAACTCATCAAACATCTGGTAGGATTCTGTATGGAGGAATGGTCTAAGATCCCTCCCAGTATGTTCTAGAACTCATCAAACATCTGGTAGGATTCTGTATGGAGGAACGGTCTAAGATCCCAGTGTTCTCCAATCTCATAAAACACTTTAGAAAAAGGCTGTGTCATTATCCTGGCAAGCAGAGGATGCCAGAGTATTGAAAACAGGGGTGTCAATAGTTTTTTTATGGATTTTTTTATTTTATTAGTTGTTAAACAAAATCTCTTTCTGTAATTATAAAACAATCTAATGGTCCCATTATTTGGAGCAATATAGTGTTTGTATTATACTAATCCTCTTCAGGGGTGCCGATAATATTTCCCCTATCTTTCTATTATACTAATCAGGGGTGCCGATAATATTTCCCCTATGTTTCTATCATACTAATACATCAGGGTGCCGGGTGTATTATACTAATAATATTTCTATTATACCCTATCTTTCTATTATACTAATCAGGGGTGCCGATAATATTTCCCCTATGTTTCTATTATACTAATCAGGGGTGCCGATAATATTTCCCCTATCTTTCTATTATACTAATCAGGGGTGCCGATAATATTTCCCCTATCTTTCTATTATACTAATCAGGGGTGCCGATAATATTTCCCCTATCTTTCTATTATACTAATCAGGGGTGCCGATAATATTTCCCCTATCTTTCTATTTATACTGATCTTTATCAAGGGTGCCAATAATTATGGACCTGACTGACATATTTACAGCAATATAGTTTTTTTACAGAATGTAAGATATACATTTATGAATGAAACAATAACATGAGCAATGGACATGAGGATATAACCTCCTGTACCACAACATATAAGGAAATATAATACCTTTTGACGTAATCTATATGAAATACACCGAAACATGAGATCTGACTGGCAACGTAACTGAGAGTACTGCTGTTGTTCCCTGATAAACTCTGCATGTCTCCCCCTGGTGACCAGTGGTCAGTACTGCTATTGTTCCCTGATAAACTCTGCATGTCTCCCCCTGGTGGCCAGTGTTCAGTACTGCATGTATCCCCCTGGTGACCAGTGTTCAGTACTGCATGTCTCCCCCTGGTGACCAGTGTTCAGTACTGCATGTCTCCCCCTGGTGACCAGTGTTCAGTACTACATGGTGACCAGTGTTCAGTACTGCATCTCTCCCCCTGGTGACCAGTGTTCAGTACTGCATGGTGACCAGTGTTCAGTACTGCATGTCTCCTCCTGGTGACCGTGGTTCAGTACTACATGGTGACCAGTGTTCAGTACTACATGTCTCCCCCTGGTGACCTGGTACTACATGGCCAGTGTTCAGTACTGCATGTCTCCTCCTGGTGACCAGTGTTCAGTACTGTCTCCCATGTCTCCTCCTGGTGACCAGTGTTCAGTACTGCATGTCTCCCCCTGGTGACCAGTGTTCAGTACTGCATGTCTCCCCTGGTGACCAGTGTTCAGTACTACATGGTGACCAGTGTTCAGTACTGCATGTCTGACCCCCTGGTGACCAGTGTTCAGTACTACATGGTGACCAGTGTTCAGTACTGCATGTCTCCCCCTGGTGACCAGTGTTCAGTACTGCATGTCTGCATGTCTCCCCCCTGGTGACCAGTGTTCAGTACTGCATGTCTCCCCCTGGTGACCAGTGTTCAGTACTACATGGTGACCAGTGTTCAGTACTGCATGTCTCCCCCTGGTGACCAGTGTTCAGTACTACATGGTGACCAGTGTTCAGTACTACATGGTGACCAGTGTTCAGTACTACATGGTGACCAGTGTTCAGTACTACATGGTGACCAGTGTTCAGTACTACATGTCTCCCCCTGACCAGTGTGACCATGGTGTGTCAGTGTTCAGTACATGTCTCCTGGTGACCAGTGTTCAGTACTACATGGTGACCAGTGTTCAGTACTGCATGTCTCCCCCTGGTGACCAGTGTTCAGTACTACATGGTGACCAGTGTTCAGTACTACATGGTGACCAGTGTTCAGTACTACATGGTGACCAGTGTTCAGTACTACATGGTGACCAGTGTTCAGTACTACATGTCTCGTCCCTGGTGACCAGTCTTCAGTACTACATGGTGACCAGTGTTCAGTACTGCATGTCTCCCCCTGGTGACCAGTGTTCAGTACTACATGTCTCCCCCTGGTGACCAGTGTTCAGTACTACATGGTGACCAGTGTTCAGTACTGCATGTCTCCCCTCCTGGTGACCAGTCTTCAGTACTGCATGTCTCCCCTGGTGACCAGTGTTCAGTACTGCATGTCTCCCCCTGGTGACCAGTGTTCAGTACTACATGTCTCCCCCTGGTGACCAGTGTTCAGTACTACATGGTGACCAGTGTTCAGTACTGCATGTCTCCCCATGGTGACCAGTGTTCAGTACTAGCATGTCTCCCCCTGGTGACCAGTGTTCAGTACTACATGGTGACCAGTGTTCAGTACTGCTGGTGACCAGTGTTCAGTACTACATGGTGACCAGTGTTCAGTACTGCATGTCTCCCCCATGGTGACCAGTGTTCAGTACTGCATGTCTCAGTACTGCATGTCTCCCCTGGTGACCAGTGTTCAGTACTGCATGTCTCCCCCTGGTGACCAGTGTTCAGTACTACATGGTGACCAGTGTTCAGTACTACATGGTGACCAGTGTTCAGTACTACATGGTGACCAGTGTTCAGTACTACATGTCTCCCCCTGGTGACCAGTGTTCAGTACTGCATGTCTCCCCCTGGTGACCAGTGTTCAGTACTACATGTCTCCCCCTGGTGACCAGTGGCATGTCTCCCCCTGGTGACCAGTGTTCAGTACTACATGTCTCCCCATGGTGACCAGTGTTCAGTACTGACCATGTTCAGTACTGCATGTCCCCCCTGGTGACCAGTGTTCAGTACTGCATGACTACATGTCTTTTCCCAGTGTTGTAATGTATTTAGCAGACACTAATCCAGAGTGAAGTTTACAGGACAGTCAGGGTTAAGATGTTCAGTACTGCATGTCTAGAACCAGTGTGTGTGTAGTACTGCATGTCTCCCTGGTGACCAGTGTTCAGTGTGCATGTCTCCCCTGGTAGCAGTGTTCAGTACTTCATGTGACCAGTGTGTACTCCATGTCTCTACAGTACTGCATAGTTTAGTGTGTGTACTGCATGTCTCCCCTTCCCCATGCCTCCCAGGCCCTGCTACCTGATGATGAGTGTTGTCTGGTGTTTTAGTGGAGCTGAACTGGTGACCAGTGTTCAGTACTGCATGTGTTTTCCCAGGGACCCTACGGACTGGGCATGGGACTCATAGACGGACTGGTGAGTAAAAGCAACTCAAATGGGATCAACAGGTGTAGACTAACACATGCTTTATAAACAACAGGTATAGACTAACACATGCTTTATAAACAACAGGTGTAGACTAACACATGCTTTATAAACAACAGGTGTAGACTAACACACGCTTTATAAACAACAGGTGTAGACTAACACACGCTTTATAAACAACAGGTGTAGACTAACACATGCTTTATAAACAACAGGTATAGACTAACACATGCTTTATAAACAACAGGTATAGACTAACACATGCTTTATAAACAACAGGTGTAGACTAACACATGCTTTATAAACAACAGGTGTAGACTAACACATGCTTTATAAACAACAGGTGTAGACTAACACACTGCTTTATAAACAACAGGTGTAGACTAACACATGCTTTATAAACAACAGGTGTAGACTAACACATGCTTTATAAACAACAGGTGTAGACTAACACTGTAACACATGCTTTATAAACAACAGGTGTAGACTAACACATGCTTTATAAACAACAGGTGTAGACTAACACATGCTTTATAAACAACAGGTGTAGACTAACACATGCTTTATAAACAACAGGTGTAGACTAACACATGCTTTATAAACAACAGGTGTAGACTAACACATGCTTTATAAACAACAGGTGTAGACTAACTGGTGAGTAAAACAACTCAAATTATAAACAACAGGTGTAGACTAACACATGCTTTATAAACAACAGGTGTAGACTAACACACATGCTTTATAAACAACAGGTGTAGACTAACACATGCTTTATAAACAACAGGTGTAGACTAACACAAGCTTTATAAACAACAGGTGTAGACTAACACATGCTTTATAAACAACAGGTGTAGACTAACACATGCTTTATAAACAACAGGTGTAGACTAACACATGCTTTATAAACAACAGGTGTAGACTAACACATGCTTTATAAACAACAGGTGTAGACTAACACATGCTTTATAAACAACAGGTGTAGACTAACACATGCTTTATAAACAACAGGTATAGACTAACACACGCTTTATAAACAACAGGTGTAGACTAACACAAGTTAAATATAAAATATATAAAAAATAAATAGTGACACGGAATGAATAATAACGAGTAAAAAAATAACTGTTATATACAGGAAGTACCAGGTAATAACATGGCTATATACAGGAAGTACCAGGTAATAACATGGCTATATACAGGAAGTACCAGGTAATAACATGGCTATATACAGGAAGTACCAGGTAATAACATGGCTATATACAGGAAGTACCAGGTAATAACATGGCTATATACAGGAAGTACCAGGTAATAACATGGCTATATACAGGAAGTACCAGGTAATAACATGGCTATATACAGGAAGTACCAGGTAATAACATGGCTATATACAGGAAGTACCAGGTAATAACATGGCTATTGACAGGGAGTACCAGGTACTAACATGGCTATATACAGGAGTACCAGGTAATAACATGCTTTATAAACAACATAACACATGCTATATACAGGGAGTACCAGGTAATAACATGGCTATATACAGGGAGTACCAGGTAATAACATGGCTACATGCAGGAGTACCAGGTAATAACATGGTTATATACAGGAAGTACCAGGTAATAACATGGCTATATACAGGAAGTACCAGGTAATAACATGGCTATATACAGGAAGTACCAGGTAATAACATGGTTATATACAGGAAGTACCAGGTAATAACATGGCTATATACAGGAAGTACCAGGTAATAACATGGCTATATACAGGAAGTACCAGGTAATAACATGGCTATATACAGGAAGTACCAGGTAATAACATGGCTATATACAGGAAGTACCAGGTAATAACATGGCTATATACAGGGAGTACCAGGTAATAACATGGCTATATACAGGGAGTACCAGGTAATAACATGGCTATATACCGGGAGTACCAGGTAATAACATGGCTATATACAGGGAGTACCAGGTAATAACATGGCTATATACAGGGAGTACCAGGTACTAACATGGCTATATACAGGAGTACCAGGTAATAACATGGCTATATACAGGGAGTACCAGGTAATAACATGGCTATATACAGATACTAGGTAATAACATGGCTATATACAGATACCAGGTAATAACATGGCTATATACAGGAGTACCAGGTAATAACATGGCTATATACAGGAGTACCAGGTAATAACATGGCTATATACAGGGAGTACCAGGTAATAACATGGTTATATACAGGAAGTACCAGGTAATGACATTAGAGATCACTCACAACATTTCTTAACATTAGAGATAATAACATGGCTATAACATTAGAGTACCAGGTAATAACATTTCTATAACATGAGAGATCAGGTAATAAATGTTTCTATAACATTAGAGATCAGGTAACAATGTTTATTAACATTAGAGATCAATAACAATGTTTCTTAACATTAGAGATCAGGTCACAACGTTTCTTAACATTAGAGATCACTCACAACATTTCTTAACATTAGAGATCAGGTAATAACTCATAACGTTTCTTAATATTAGAGATACCAGGTAAAGGTTTCTTAATATTAGAGATACCAGGTAATTTCATTAACATTAGAGATCAGGTAACAACATTTCTTAACATTAGAGATACTCATAACATTTCTTAACATTAGAGATATGCAGTAATAGGTTTCTTAACATTAGAGATCAGGCATAACATTTCTTAACATTAGAGATCAGGTAACAACGTTTCTAACATTAGAGATCACTCACAATGTTTAACATTAGAGATCACTCACAATGTTTCTTAACATTAGAGATCACTCACAATGTTTCTTAACATTAGAGATCACTCACAACGTGTCTTAACATTAGAGATCACTCACAACGTTTCTTAACATTAGAGATCACTCACAACATTCCTTAACATTAGAGCCACTCACAACATTCCTTAACATTAGAGATCGTGCAGGAGGTTTCTTAAAGAGATACACATGGAGGTATATATACATTGTAATAACATTAGAGATCGTGCAGGTTTCTTAAAGAGATACACATGGAGGTATATATACATTGTAATAACATTAGAGATCGTGCAGGAGGTTTCTTAAAGAGATACACATGGAGGTATATATACATTGTAATAACATTAGAGATCATGCAGGAGGTTTCTTAACATTAGAGATCATGCAGGAGGTTTCTTAACATTAGAGATCACTCACAACATTTCTTAACATTAGAGATCGTGCAGAAGGTTTCTTAACATTAGAGATCATGCAGGAGGTTTCTTAACATTAGAGATCACTCACAACATTTCTTAACATTAGAGATCACTCACAACGTTTCTTAACATTAGAGATCACTCACAATGTTTAACATTAGAGATCACTCACAATGTTTCTTAACATTAGAGATCACTCACAATGTTTCTTAACATTAGAGATCACTCACAACGTTTCTTAACATTAGAGATCACTCACAACGTTTCTTAACATTAGAGATCACTCACAACATTCCTTAACATTAGAGATCGTGCAGGAGGTTTCTTAAAGAGATACACATGGAGGTATATATACATTGTAATAACATTAGAGATCACTCACAACATTTCTTAACATTAGAGCCACTCACAACATTCCTTAACATTAGAGATCGTGCAGGAGGTTTCTTAAAGAGATACACATGGAGGTATATATACATTGTAATAACATTAGAGATCGTGCAGGAGGTTTCTTAAAGAGATACACATGGAGGTATATATACATTGTAATAACATTAGAGATCGTGCAGGAGGTTTCTTAAAGAGATACACATGGAGGTATATATACATTGTAATAACATTAGAGATCGTGCAGGAGGTTTCTTAAAGAGATACACATGGAGGTATATATACATTGTAATAACATTAGAGATCATGCAGGAGCTTTCTTAAAGAGATACACATGGAGGTATATATACATTGAGGCCAGGATTCAATCCGATCTCACGTTGTCTGTAAATGACGGTGAAATCAAATGGAAAAGTCTGCGAGGCATTTTTTAAAGGTAATGTTCGGAGTTCAGAGTATGTCGACACAATGGGAAATTACCTTTAAATGCTGCGTATGTCAACACAATGGGAAATTACCTTTAAATGCTGCGTATGTCGACACAATGGGAAATTACCTTTAAATGCTGCGTATGTCGACACAATGGGAAATTACCTTTAAATGCTGCGTATGTCGACACAATGGGAAATTACCTTTAAATGCTGCGTATCGACACAATGGGAAATTACCTTTAAATGCTGCGTATGTCGACACAATGGGAAATTACCTTTAAATGCTGCGTATGTCGACTCAATGGGAAATTACCTTTAAATGCTGCGTATGTCGACACAATGGGAAATTACCTTTAAATGCTGCGTATGTCGACACAATGGGAAATTACCTTTAAATGCTGCGTATGTCGACACAATGGGAAATTACCTTTAAATGCTGCGTAGGTTTCTTGTCGTATATACACAATGGGAAATTACCTTTAAATGCTGCATATGTCGACACATGGGAATGAAATTACCTTTAAATGCTGCGTATGTCGACACAATGGGAAATTACCTTTAAATGCTGCGTATGTCGACACAATGGGAAATTACCTTTAAATGCTGCGTATGTCGACTCAATGGGAAATTACCTTTAAATGCTGCGTATGTCGACACAATGGGAAATTACCTTTAAATGCTGCGTATGTCGACTCAATGGGAAATTACCTTTAAATGCTGCGTATGTCGACACAATGGGAAATTACCTTTAAATGCTGCGTATGTCGACACAATGGGAAATTACCTTTAAATGCTGCGTATGTCGACACAATGGGAAATTACCTTTAAATGCTGCGTATGTCAACACAATGGGAAATTACCTTTAAATGCTGCGTATGTCGACACAATGGGAAATTACCTTTAAATGCTGCGTATGTCGACACAATGGGAAATTACCTTTAAATGCTGCGTATGTCGACACAATGGGAAATTACCTTTAAATGCTGCGTATGTCGACACAATGGGAAATTACCTTTAAATGCTGCGTATGTCGACTCAATGGGAAATTACCTTTAAATGCTGCGTATGTCGACACAATGGGAAATTACCTTTAAATGCTGCGTATGTCGACACAATGGGAAATTACCTTTAAATGCTGCGTATGTCGACACAATGGGAAATTACCTTTAAATGCTGCGTATGTCGACACAATGGGAAATTACCTTTAAATGCTGCGTATGTCGACACAATGGGAAATTACCTTTAAATGCTGCGTATGTCGACACAATGGGAAATTACCTTTAAATGCTGCGTATGTCGACACAATGGGAAATTACCTTTAAATGCTGCGTATGTCGACACAATGGGAAATTACCTTTAAATGCTGCGTATGTCGACTCAATGGGAAATTACCTTTAAATGCTGCGTATGTCGACACAATGGGAAATTACCTTTAAATGCTGCGTATGTCGACACAATGGGAAATTACCTTTAAATGCTGCGTATGTCGACACAATGGGAAATTACCTTTAAATGCTGCGTATGTCGACACAATGGGAAATTACCTTTAAATGCTGCGTATGTCGACACAATGGGAAATTACCTTTAAATGCTGCGTATGTCGACACAATGGGAAATTACCTTTAAATGCTGCGTATGTCGACACAATGGGAAATTACCTTTAAATGCTGCGTATGTCGACACAATGGGAAATTACCTTTAAATGCTGCGTATGTCGACTCAATGGGAAATTACCTTTAAATGCTGCGTATGTCTAAATCCACCATCCCATTGAATCCCGGCCTTATACACTCATTTAAACCAACACACACACACACACACACACACACACACACACACACACACACACACACACACACACACTTATTCAAAGACCAAATGTACACCCGGCGATAGTGTTTGGCTAAACACAGCAGGTGGTAACATTTAAACGGCTAAACTTCTCTCCTCCTCCAGCACACGCCTCTGAATGCTCCAGGGATCTATATCAGAACTCTGATACCAGACGGTCCGGCGGAGTCTGACGGGAGGCTGAGGATTGGAGACCGGATACTAGCGGTTAACGGGACCAGCCTGATAGGAGCAGACTACCAGAGGTGAGGATACTAGGGGGACCAGCCTGATAGGAGCAGACTACCAGAGGTGAGGATACTAGCAGTTAACGGGACCAGCCTGATAGGAGCAGACTACCAGAGGTGAGGATACTAGAGGGACCAGCCTGATAGGAGCAGACTACCAGAGGTGAGGATACTAGCAGTTAACGGGACCAGCCTGATAGGAGCAGACTACCAGAGGTGAGGATACTAGAGGGACCAGCCTGATAGGAGCAGACTACCAGAGGTGAGGATACTAGCAGTTAACGGGACCAGCCTGATAGGAGCAGACTACCAGAGGTGAGGATACTAGCAGTTAACGGGACCAGCCTGATAGGAGCAGACTACCAGAGGTGATGATACTAGAGGGACCAGCCTGATAGGAGCAGACTACCAGAGGTGATGATACTAGGGGGACCAGCCTGATAGGAGCAGACTACCAGAGGTGAGGATACTAGAGGGACCAGCCTGATAGGAGCAGACTACCAGAGGTGATGATACTATGGGGACCAGCCTGATAGGAGCAGACTACCAGAGGTGAGGATACTAGCAGGGGACCAGCCTGATAGGAGCAGACTACCAGAGGTGAGGATACTAGCAGTTAACGGGACCAGCCTGATAGGAGCAGACTACCAGAGGTGATGATACTAGAGGGACCAGCCTGATAGGAGCAGACTACCAGAGGTGATGATACTAGGGGACCAGCCTGATAGGAGCAGACTACCAGAGGTGATGATACTAGGGGACCAGCCTGATAGGAGCAGACTACCAGAGGTGAGGATACTAGGGGACCAGCCTGATAGGAGCAGACTACCAGAGGTGATGATACTAGGGGGACCAGCTTGATAGGAGCAGACTACCAGAGGTGAGGATACTAGGGGACCAGCCTGATAGGAGCAGACTACCAGAGACTACCAGAGTGAGGATGCTAGCAGTTAACCTTCTCCAGTGCTGGGACCAGCCTGATAGGAGCAGACTACCAGAGGTGATGATACTAGAGGGACCAGCCTGATAGGAGCAGACTACCAGAGGTGAGGATACTAGGGGAATCAGCCTACCAGAGGTGAGGATACTAGGGGAATCAGCCTACCAGAGGTGAGGATACTAGGGGAATCAGCCTACCAGAGGTGAGGATACTAGGGGGACCAGCCTACCAGAGGTGATGATACTAGGGGGACCAGCCTATCAGAGGTGATGATACTAGAGGGACCAGCCTGATAGGAGCAGACTACCAGAGGTGATGATACTAGGGGAATCAGCCTATCAGAGGTGATGATACTAGAGGGACCAGCCTGATAGGAGCAGACTACCAGAGGTGATGATACTCAGCCTATCAGAGGTGATGATACTAGAGGGACCAGCCTGATAGGAGCAGACTACCAGAGGTGAGGATACTAGGGGGACCAGCCTATCAGAGGTGATAATACTAGGGGGACCAGCCTGATAGGAGCAGACTACCAGAGGTGATGATACTAGGGGGACCAGCCTGATAGGAGCAGACTACCAGAGGTGATGATACTAGGGGAATCAGCCTATCAGAGGTGATGATACTAGGGGAATCAGCCTATCAGAGGTGAGGATACTAGGGGAATCAGCCTATCAGAGGTGAGGATACTAGGGGGACCAGCCTGATAGGAGCAGACTACCAGAGGTGATGATACTAGGGGAATCAGCCTACCAGAGGTGAGGATACTAGGGGAATCAGCCTATCAGAGGTGATGATACTAGGGGGACCAGCCTGATAGGAGCAGACTACCTCTCTCCTGTCTATCGTTAATATTTAATCTGTGGTGATCACTATGTAATACAACTCTCTCTCCTTCCTCCGCTCCTCCCCCTTCTCCAGTGCTGTGGATCTGATTCGTCTAGGCGGAGGACGTCTGCGTTTCCTGGTGGCCAAGTCAGACCTGGAGGTCTCAGAGAAGATCAGCGCTTCGTCCTGCTGACTGGAGGGAACGGCGGGAATCTCCAGGGAAACCGCTGCCCCCACAGCTCTACCAGGAGAGACGAGGAAGAGAGGAGATGGATTCCAGGGAACCGCTGCCCCCACAGCTCCACCAGGAGAGACGAGGAGATGGATTCCAGGGAACCGCTGCCCCCACAGCTCTACCAGGGAGACGAGGAGATGGATTCCAGGGAATCGCTGCCCCCACAGCTCCACCAGGAGAGACGAGGAAGAGAGGAGATGGATTCCAGGAAGATGGACAGATCCTGGAACGAGGAGATACTCTCCTGGGAGAGAGACGGAGCTTTCCTTCAGTCCCTAGTATCACATGCACAGACACACACATCGGCCTCATCCTCAGAACTCAGACGGTGATGGTTGGAGGAAAAACAAACTGAAAATCCACAAATGAATCGATCAAAAGCACCAAAACACTCTGGGAAGACTCAGGAATTGATCAGGAGTTTCGCAACACGAGGAGTCAACAGACAACTTAAAAACCAGACAGTCATTCTAACGTTCTTTACTGCGCTGTTACCACGGTAACACACGCCCTGCCTGGATTGGCGGAGGTACCGAGTCCCCCCACAACCCCCTGACTCCCATTGTCTCTGAGTATGACTGCCAAGGCATTCCGACCAATCACCTGCGAATAGTCAGTGATTTGAAGCTAAGTCTAACCAATCAGTCTTGAGCGTGAAAACCCCTTCCAGCCGGGGTTCTTTTAAAGCACAGTGGAGTTAGTTTGGGGTCCGATGCTCCTCCCCTGAAGTCAACAATACAATGCTTTCAGTCAAATATGTTGTGGGGAATAGACTCAGAAGCAGGTTCATGTGTGTATGAACACGTCTTTATTCATATTATAACCAAGAGATTGTAGCTTTCTGATCTGTTCTTAAACCTGGGGCCACCGTTAAACAATCTGCTGACCGAACCATTGAGATTCAATGGGGAAATGTCCCAAAATGATGATGTTGGCCTCTCATTGACTGTATATACATGGTATGTACTAACTGCTTGGTTATATGTACATATCAATGTGCCCTTCCACACTCTGTATGGAGGACTGTTGGAGTGACGTGTTCTGTTGAAGAATGTTGTGATGTTCTGATGAAGAATGTTGTGGTGTTCTGATGAAGAATGTTGTGATGTTCTGTTGAAGAATGTTGTGATGTTCTGATGAAGAATGTTGTGGTGTTCTATTGAAGAATATTGTGACGTTCTATTGTTCTGAAAGAATGTCATCATGAACCCTGTTTATAGCTGATGCTAACCTGTGTCCTGGTCTCGTCCACATTTCTAGACCATTAGAAGATAAGTGATCAGCACTTTCTGACCGCCTGCGCAGGTTGTTCTGAGGGCAGCTCCGCCTCCAGGGAACTGGCAGAACAAAGGCATTGGTTGGATGAAAACTCAGTGACATGTCAGTGGGCGGGGTTTACAGGTGAGAGTCAAATAAGAAAAGGCCTTGGGTGGTAGGTTTCCACAGGTTCTCATTTACAACTGTGACCTGACCAAGATAAAGCAAAGCAGTGCAACACAAACAACAACACAGAGTTACACATGGAGTAAACAAACATGCAGTCAATAACACAATAGAAAAATCTATATACAGTGTGTGGAAATGTAGGATAAGGGAGTAAGGCAATAAATTCAGTTCGTTCCAGTCATTGGCAGCAGAGAACTGGAAGGAAAGGCGGCCAAAGGAGGAATTGGCTTTGGGGGTGACCAGTGAGATATACCTGCTGGGACGCGTGCTATGGGTGGGTGTTGCTATGGCGACCAGCGAGCTGAGATAAGGCGGGGCTTTACCTAGCAAAGACTTATAGATGACCTGGAGCAAGTGGGTTTGGCGTTGAATATGAAGCGAGGGCAAGCCAACGAGAGAATACAGGTCGCAGTGCTGGGTGGTATATGGGGCTTTGGTGACGAAACTGTCATAGACTGCAGCCAATTTAGAGTGTTGGAGGCTATTTTGTAAATGACATCGCCAAAGTCAAGGATCGGTAGGATAGTCAGTTTTACGAGGGTATGTTTGGCAGCATGAGTGAAGGAGGCTTTGTTGCGAAATAGGAATCCGATTCTAGATTTAATTTTGGATTGGAGATGCTTAATGTGAGTCTGGAAGGAGAGTTTACAGGCTAACCAGACACCCAGGTATTTGTAGTTGTCCACGTATTCTAAGTCAGAACCGTCCAGGGTAGTGATGCTGGACCGGCGGGCAGGTATGGGCAATGCTGTCTGATGGCCCAGTGGAATAGGGACTAGAAGGTCCCAGGTTCTAATCTTACCAATGGCCTTTGTTTATTTCAGCGTAAAGCTGATACCTAGAGTCAATGGTCCCCCCCGACAATGACTTTAATGTTTGATAATCCAGATCTGTTTACACTCTTAACATAAAAGATACGTCTCCCTGACTATCTGGGCAGCTGGTCGGATCACAATCGCTTCTTTAAGAAATAATAATCGTCCACACCTGGGGGAAAATAAATAACGTAGGTACAATCAGAATGTGGAGAAGATCAGGACACATGTGAGCACCAGGTATAAAACAGGCCCTGAAGGAGTTAAAGCCAATATCCTCATGTGCGTCGGTCGACACATCAATGACATCATTATTTAACCTTGTATTTGTACTTCATAGTGTTAACGGTTTGTACCAGTTCTTGTTTCATACAAGCAGCATGTCTCCGATCTGATGACTTTTCAATATTTATACTCTTAAGCACCACAGGATTATTGACTATTAATAAACTGTTGACAGGAAGTGACAACGTCTCTTTGTCCTCATTCTTTGAGAGAAAAAAAAAAAGGTAAACTAGAAGGGATTCAGTGTAAAATGTGCTCTAGTCGCACGGCTCACGATGATGCACTCTGAAGGGTCACTTGTACAGCGTTTAACGTGAATCTCCGCAGACATCTTGGAAAACGCCTTTAAAAAAAATGCCATGTTTTCAGCTGTATAAGTGATGTGCGCTATATAGTTCATGTAAATAAATAAATACATTTTTTTTTTTTTTTTTTAAAGACTGCTGGACACAGCAGATCAACGAGATAATTTTATTTGTG
>NW_024607901.1:0-40881 GCF_018296145.1 Oncorhynchus tshawytscha
GACTTCATCATGTCCATTTTGTGATGTTTTTCACTGTTGAATCATATTGCAAATGCACGTGCATTGTTGTGCAACTGGTAACCCAAAAATAAAAATATGGTGATTTCATTATGTCCATTTGTTTATGTTTTCTTACTTTTGCAAAGTCACTGTGCATTTGCAATATGGTTCAATGGGCAGGTACCATCACGAATTTGTCATGCTATAAAAATCCTGCAGGAATGTGAAATTGACTGGCCTGATGAACACAGGATGGCCTGGCAGTGATAGTTGCTCCTTTCCATCGCTCATTGTGTTGACTTCATCATGTCCATTTTGTGATGTTTTTTCACTGTTGAATCATATTGCAAGTGTACGTGCATTTGCAATATGGTTCAATGGGCATTTACCATAAGAAATTTGACATGCTCAAAAATCCTGCAGAAATGCAAAATTGACTGGCCAGATGAACTCGGGATGGCCTGGCAGTGATAGTTGCTCCTTTCCATCGCTCGTTGTGTTGACTTCATCATGTCCATTTTGTGATGTTTTTTCACTGTTGAATCATATTGCAAATGCACGTGCATTGTTGTGCAACTGGTAACCCAAAAATAAAAATATGGTGATTTCATTATGTCCATTTGTTTATGTTTTCTTACTTTTGCAAAGTCACTGTGCATTTGCAATATGGTTCAATGGGCAGGTACCATCACGAATTTGTCATGCTATAAAAATCCTGCAGGAATGTGAAATTGACTGGCCCGATGAACTCGGGATGGCTGGGCAGTGATTCTGGTTAATCTCAGTCGCTCGTTAGGGTTGATTTCAGAATGTCACTTTGGTGATGGTACCTCACTGTTTAAACATATTGCAAATGGACAAGAGTCACCAGCAAGTCACCGTCCGTCAGTCAATTAGATATCATTCTGACACCAAACTGATACAAACTGACACCAAACCCACTTTTTCCAACTCGTTTAGTAGCCAACTATCACATACTTCAGAGCTGGCCCAAAATTCACAACGCCTTCAGTTCAAACCATAAAAAAACATAAAACACATAGTTACGTTCTAGCTGCGGGTCCATTTCTTATGTAATGTGTAGGCCTAGCTGAGGCGACCCCGAATCCCAAGTTTGGCTCAATCGGTCCCGAGCAAAACCCTAATTGGTGCTGAAAATCCACTTTTTTTCCATGACTTGCTACAGGGTCCTTGAATGAGCTATCGGACAGAAACGTTGGCTTCTGTCTCTATGGTCCGAGACGGTCGCAATGCACCTAGTCTTACGACTCTGGGACTTTTCTAAATGTTGTCATTTTCATGCAAAAATGAATTGAAGTCATTGCAAATGTACGAGGCTGTTTTCGGTCCTAGAGCCACGTAACTCACCACGCACTATACCTGAGGTCCAGAACAGGGATTCTAAAGTTTCGGAACTCTAGGTCTGGCACTTTAAAAGTTCCAACAAAAGGTTAACTAATGTGTAGGCTTTGTGTGTCTTTAAGCACCGCACTTTGTCACTCCATCCTTGCTGTGTGTGTGTTTCTGTGTGTGTGTGTGTGAGAGAGAGCTTTTCTTTGACATCTGTTGGGAGAAATGACTGACTTACAGTTTATGGGGGTTGCCTAATCACACATATGAAGTTTTGAAAAGATCTGACCTTTTTAACCCTTGGAAACTGCCACTGTGACACCATTTAAGGCACTTCCGGTTGGCACAGGAAGCTATAAATAAACTCATATCCTGATTGGGGTATGCCTTTACATAATCCTGAGTTTTAAGTCTTTACGTTAAGAACTTTGTTATTTACGGAGGGTTTAGTGAGTGTGTGTTATTTCAGAAAATCATAGAAAATCACTGAAATCTCGCAGAGCTCCGCAGCACACTTTAAAAAGATTCGTAAGAACACCCTGCAACTGGATCTGTAACCGTTGAAAAAAAAACACCTATCCGTGAACATCACCAATCTGTCGTTGTACGATTTCTCTTAAATGACGATAGATAAATGGCTGTTTTTTTTTTATTGACACCGGAGGCTCCTTGACTTTGACGTGAAGTGGAAAAATAATTTCTCTATTTTCATTTTGGACCTTTAATCCCAGATAAATGGCCATAACTCAAAAACCGTTGAGGCCTAGACGCCATCTTGTTCGGGGCCAACTGCCCATTATGCCAAACCTACGCTCACCGAGTTAGGGCTTCGAAATATTTTCAGTTTTCGAGATAAGGCCCCGTCGTGAATCGTGATGTTTTGTCCAATAGCAATATGATTGCTTATGCCCTCTTGTGGGAATTTCCGGGACAGCGGCAAAATGACCAAAATCTTATTATTTTTGTAAAACGGAAACCGAATGTCTGACAAAGTTCATTTGATGACTTCCCGGTAGGTCCGGCCCTGCCGCTCGGCCCGACGCCGTCCGCGAGTTTTACAAACGATTTCGGACGTCTAGTAAGGGACCGTACATTTCCAATATGGACTTTCTCACTAACCATACGGCACCTGCCGAAATCTTCCCTTAAGGTATGTAAAGGGATGTTATTTGTTGCTTATTTTTTACTTCGTAGATGCTTATAATGTCCAGGGCATAACCTTGCCTGGTGAAACCAGATTCACATTTTAAAATATCTGAAGTCAAGTAGAAAGGTGAACGCTGCGATCAGGTTGATTCCACCAGGCTAATCATAACAACCATTGACCATCATTGTTTGTGTGAACAACCAGTATCTTTGATGAGGGGCCAGGAGCTGATCTACGCTGATTTGTCCGTCAATGGCGCTCTGGCAAAGACCTCACCTCTTCCTTGCTCACCAATGGCCGTCGATTGGTAGAACAGAATTAGGTAGGTTCAGTGTTACCTGTTCAAACTTCAACATAGTGTATGTTTGTGTTACAGATATCACCTGTCCTATCTGTCATTGGTAATAGAACAGTGGCTGGGTATGTTTGTGTTACAGATATCATCTGTCTTATCTGTCATTGGTAATAGAACAGTGACTGTGTATGTTTTCACAGATACATGAGATGCAGAGAGACCTGGCAACATATTCACCATGAGGTGACTACTAATAATACAGCACAGCACAAATGTCCAGTAATAGATACACCATTTTCATTTCATGTATCACTGATGAACTCTGCCTCATCTCGGTTTATTTCTACACATGGGTTGGAGATGCTTTTGCCAGACGGCAGCCTCAGTCGTTTGATGGGGAGACCATCATTGAGTAGGATTTATCTGACCTGTTCAAGCTTCAACGTAGTACCTGTTTGTGTGTCAGATATGACCTCTCCTAACTGTAATAGGACAGTGACTATGTTTGTACAGTATGTGTTCACACAAACATGTAAGGAGACAACACCTCCAATACAGTTGTGTCAGGTTGACTGGATGTCCTTTGGGTGGTGGACCATTCTTGATACACACAGGAAACTGTTGAGTTTGAAAAACCCAGCAGTATTACATTTCTTGACACAAACCTGTGTGCCAGGCACCTACTACCACATTCAGCCCAAAGGCACTTAAATAGTTTGTCCTGCCAATTTACCCTCTGAAAGCACATGTACCCAGTCCATGTGTTTGAATTTTTTTAAATTTGACCTTTATTTAACTAGGCAAGTCAGTTAAGAACAAATTCTTATTTTCAATGACAGCCTAGGAACAGTGGGTTAACTGCCTGTTCAGGGGCAGAACAACAGATTTGTACCTTGTCAGCTCGGGGGTGTGAACTTGCAACCTTCCGGTTACTAGTCCAACGCTCTTAACCACTAGGCTACCCTGCCGCCTCGGGTCATAATCAAATGCAATTTGAGAGATCCGGAATCCAATCAACAGACTAATGCTGTATATGTTGGAAGCCCACATGATTTGATTAAGTAAGGTGAAAGCGTCAGCTCTTGCAGGTGGCTTGACAGACCTGTGGCTGGAACAGACAGGTGCAGACTGATGATGCCTGGCCAAAATGCAAATCCCTGAGCAGGTTGACACTCTATCTGTGTGTGTGTGTGTGTGTGTGTGTGTGTGTGTGTGCGTGTGTGCGCGTGTGTGTGTGATTCCCATGGAGAGAGTGGGAGGGGATGTAGTCGGGACGTTCCTCACCAGACAGTCAAAACCATTGCGTGCTCATGGCTATGGACTATTTCACAAAATGGCCTCAGGTCAACGCTCTGCCTTACCAGGAAGCAGAGACCATCATCAACGCCCAACATGGGGTATGTTCAGCAGGTTCGGCACTGAAGAGTCCATTCACAGCGACCAAGGAATACATTAGTTGCCCCATGTGGTCGCAGATGTGTTTGCACAAGACACGCACCACTCCGTTTCTCCCTCAGAGCGATGATCTCATCGAGTGGTTGCACAGCAGCTGGCCAAGATCTCTACCAAAGGCAGACGTGACTGGGACAAGCACCTGCCCATGGTCCTCATGGCATGCTGCATCAGTGTCCAAGAGTCCACCTCCTTCATGCCTGCCCTTCTCGTGCTGTGGAGAGAGATCTGCATCCCTTCAGAGAAGGTGTTCAGGCGGCCTCATGATAGACCTCTTGTTCCCAGGGGGCCGGAGTGCAGTGCTTGACTTGGACTGAAATAGGTGTTGGCACTCATTTTGGGTGCCAGTACCAGAGATGGGACCAAGTCACAATTTTGCAAGTCCTAAGCAAGTGTCAAGTCTTAACCTTCTCAGGTCGATTCAAGTCACAAGTCCAATCACGGCTCAGGCTTAGACCCAGATGCAGACACAGGAGGCGGATACTATGAGTCTCAGAGTTTATTACAGTACAAGGGGCAGGAAATAGGTTAGTTGAGGCAGGCAAAGAGTCGAAATCCAAATCAGAGTCAGACAGGTACAGGATGGCAGGCAGGATCAGGACAGACAGAAAGGTCAGAACTGGGGAGACTTGGAAAAGCAAAAACTAGAATTGACAGGACAAGACGAACTGGCAACAGACAAACAGAAAACTCAGGTATAAATACACAAGGTAATGGGAGACACCTGGTGGGGGTTGAAGACAGTTTAATAACAAGACAGGTAAAACAGATCAGGGTGTGACAAGTCCCTAATTTGTGGATTCAAGTCATCAAGTCAATGGGTAAGTATTTGATGCCAGTTTCATTGTAATTGCATTGCATCAGGGATTTTGGACCGACATGTTTTGCAAACTGCAAACTCCCTTTTCCCCCCACTACCACGTGGTCTTTGAAACCCAATTCAATGATTTTTCACACCGTTGATGCCCTGATTCAGAGGTGGCACCACAGGTCCCAGAGTGGTGGGGAAAATTGTTTTCTTTGGGGCCCAGAGCTTTTCTTAGTAGCCTAAACAGGTATAAATCAGGACACTATACGGTCTGACAGTGATTAATTAGTAGTTATAAAAAAAGTACTTATATGGGAATGGGACCAGATTTACGTTTTAGTAATTTAGCAGATGTTCTTATCCAGAGCAATTTACAGGAGCAATTAGGGATAAGTGCCTCGCTCAAGGACTTTTAGTTTACACTCCCAATGCCCTTAACCACTAGGCTACCGGCTGCCTAGGTATGCAAATATTTTCGAAACATGTTACATGGTTTTAAAGAAATTCTAGATTCAGGTAACAATGATTGAAAAGGTTAAGGTAACCTAGCCAGCCACCCTGTTTTGCCCGGGTATGGTTCTCAATCAGGGACAGCTATTGTTGTCTCTGATTGGGAATCATACTTAGGCAGCCTTTTTCCCCACCTGTGTTAGTGGGTGATTATTTTCTGATTTGTGTCTGCACCTGACAGAATTGTTCGCTTTCGTTTTGGATGTCTTTATTTTGCTTGAGTGTTTCGTGTAAATAAAATCATGAACACTTACCACGCTGTGCTTTGGTCCACTCTTCCTTCCACTGATGACGAGAGTCGTTACACACCCCAAGTTTGTAAATAGCCTGAAACAAATTAGATCACATTCACATTTTCTCCTAACACAAATAAATGGGATGCATTGGCAGTAGCTTATGCAGCTGCAGGCTGCAGTTGTTATCAGTAGCCTAGTTGATCAGACTAAGACATCCTCTCATTTTTCTTCCCCTGCAGCTGTAGGCTGCTGCAACATTTCCATGAAGAGTTCTTGCTTGTGTATGTCGGGATTGATGTGTTATCACGTTTGCTATATACAGTACCAGTCACAAGTTTGGACACACCTACTCATTACAGTTTTTTTCTTTATTTTTACTATTTTCTAGATGGTAGAATAATAGTGAAGACATCAGAACTATGAAACAACACATATGGAATCATGTAGTAACCAAAAAAGTGTTGAAGAAATCAAAATAGATTTCATATTTTAGATTATTCAAAGCAGCCACCCTTTGCCTTGTTGACAGCTTTGCATACTATCTGCATTCTCTCAACCAGCTTTATGTTTTTCTAACAGTCTTGAAGGAGTTCCAAAATACGCAGAGCACTTGTTGGCTGCTTTTCATTTACTCTGCGGTACGACTCATCCCAAACCATCTCAATTGGGTTGAGGTTGAGTAATTGTGGAGGCCAGGTCATCTGATGCAGACCTCCATCATCTCCTTCTTGGTCCAAAAGCCCTTACACAGCCTGGAGGTGTGATGGGTCACTGTCCTGTTGAAAAACAAATGTTTTTTGATAAACCAAAAGACCAATTTCCACCGGTCTAATGTAACTTGCTTGTGTTTCTTGTTCAATGCAAGTCTCTTCTTCTTATTGGTGTCCTTTAGTAGTGGTTTCTTGACAACGATTCAACCATGAAGGCCTGATTCACGCAGTCTCCTCTAAACAGTTCATGTTGACATGTGTCTGTTACTTGAAGTCTGTGAAGCATTTATTTGGGAAAGGGGAAATGGGGATTCCTAGTCAGTTGTACAACTGAATGCATCCAACCGAAATGTGTCTCCCGCATTTAAACCAGAGAGGTGTGGGTGGCTGCCGTAATCGACATCCACGTCTTCGGCTACAATCTGAGGAGCAGCTCTAATGAACTTCTCCTCTGCAAAATTGTCACTTGACTTGAGTCCACATCTTTGGCCAGAACTGTTTATATTAAGGTGCAAGACCACCAAGATACTTTTGGAGTAAAATTGTATTAGAAGTGCAGGAGCTCAAGCAGTAGAAAATCTCAGGTGCCGGTATTCAGCTTTGGTGAACTCCTGCCCAATTCAGGCACTGGGAGAACACCAGGAGAATTCAGGGGTCAGTGTTGAATGTGGGGGGTCAGGCACTGGGAGAACGCCAGGAGAATGCAGGGGGTCAGTGGTGAACGTAGGGGGTCAGGCACTGGGAGAACGCCAGGAGAATGCAGGGGTCAGTGGTGAACGTAGGGGGTCAGGCACTAGGAGAACACCAGGAGAATGCAGGGGTCAGTGGTGAACGTAGGGGGTCAGGCACAGCAAGTTATAAGATTTTCTTGTCCCGACAGTTACTTGTTGCTGTTTCTATAGTTTTTGCGTGGGCTAAGGCCAGACAGCAACCCGTGAGAGTTCGGGTTCAATAAACCATTTTGTATATGAGAACTCAAGAACTCTTGTGGACATTCACTCATTTATGATTTCTCGAGGTCATTATACAACATTACCACAACTGAAAGACAAGCTCCTACTTACTAGCCTACATAATATTACTTTACTACTGAATTATAACATAGTACCATACTATTAAAACTAACTACATATTTTAGAACATGATAAATACATTTAATAAATAAATATTAAACTTGTTTGAGATAATGGTATGTGGATGACTGTATAAAAAATATATAATGAAGACATCACATATGGTTTAACTGTAAGTACAAATGTGTATGTCTGAAGCCGATATGATTTGATAATGTAAGGTGTAATAACATATTAACACATGTAATAACGCATTCACTGACTGTTGTCTGCCTGTGGCCTAACCATGCAAACTATAGCTTGCACACTGTGTTATAACCTTCCCCTCCCCCTGTCCTTCTGTAGATACTAATCGCACTGGTACAACCCCGTATGGGGGGGCTGACTGAGATAACATATACACTGAACATATACACTGAAATTCCTAAAACACACACTCGACCCCCCTTCTGGATGGGCTCCAAAGACAAAGAACTCTGTCGAGAACCAATGGGATACTGACACCAGGCTGGAAGGGACTGTCTATCACCTACAAGCAACCTACCAGAAGCCAGGACTACCAGAATCTACCTACGTCATTTCAATGTATAAAATGAACTGTATGACATGTTTCCGGTCTCTTTTTCCGATAGTTCCCTAAGAGCTTGACGAAATGGGGCCGTGCAGCACGCTTTGCCAGATATCATTACACTTGAATAAACGGCCTTTACTATACCGTATCCGCCTTGTCCAGAGTCTCAACTTGGTCTCGTTTCTCATGTATCTATTCATCAACAAATTGGTAGCAGATGGATGGTTTTAAACCCATGAATTTGGTCCATAGAGAGTTGATGAGAGAAAAGACAAGTTGACGACAGATTCTAGAAGGACGGGCGACCTGTCTACTAGGAGCCATCGGGGATTCAACTCGCCTCAGGAAACTGATCAAAGAGCTCGACACTATAAGGTAAGCAGAAACCTGTTAAATCCAAATCTGCATATTATATCATAGTCATTATCCAAATTATGATCAGGAGTACTGGAGGAGTGAGTATGAATTCCTGTTAAATTTATGGATAAATTATCCGATAACAAAAGGCATTCCGTAATGATATCTGTGTAAATACATTGTCAAGTCTTATTCATATAGTCTGGCAATAGTAGGGGGACAATCTACTAGGTGTAACGGTGAGGAATTTGATGACAAAATGAAATGAAATGTGACACATTGTGAAGTCTTATTCATATAGTCTGGCAATAGTGGATGTGACAATCTACTAGGTGTAACGGTGAGAATTTGATGAAGTCTTATTCATATAGTCTGGCAATAGTAGATGTGACAATCTACTAGGTGTAACGGTGAGAATTTGATGAAGTCTTATTCATATAGTCTGGCAATAGTAGATGTGGCAATCTACTAGGTGTAACAGTGAGGAATTTGATGACACAGTGAAATTAAATGTGAATGAGATGATGAAATGTTTTGTTAATTGATCGAGACATATAACCAAGACTGGGACTAGTGGAGTTGGCATCCCACTAGGAGCATCAGTTAATAAGTAAAAAAAAATTAGACTAGGAGTGAAGGAATTAAACCTGATCACTCCAGATTAATGTCACTGATTGACCGTTTCATGAGACCGAGTGACACTGACCACCGACTCTAAATTTGACCGCCGAGTCAAAAGTTTAGGCGGGGTTGTGCGGCCGCCATGCTGTGTAACGAATTGATTTTTGTCCCCTTTGTGCTGTTGGTGTTGCCTAGAATTAATTCGACAAATATTATAGAAGGCATTTGAATGCATTGTCACTGACCCAAAAGTAGGCGTTAGGGACACTAACATTTGGCCAGGCAGTAGAAATGTGTGAAGTTGTAGAATTACTCCAATAAACTACCCTAGACGCTTAATTATCTCGCGAATATCCCTTTTCAATATTTTAGTACAGTCTACTCCAATAAACTACCCTAGAAGCATAATTATCTCGCGAATATCCCTTTTCAATATTATAGTATAGTAATTCTACAAAACTCTTTGTGCACGAGGGTGAGGCACAAGAGATAAGTCTGTGTTGGCACCAGGAATACATCGCTGGTTTCGACCAAGTGACGGGCTAAGTGCACTAAGATAGCTATAGGACCCAGAAATAGTGAAACGTCAATATGGCCTCAATTACCGTTCCCAAACTCAAATTCAACGAATATTTAGATGACTGATTTTTTATTTATTTTTATTATTTTATTTTTATGACGATGATTTATTTTATGACGAATGCAATGTTTGTGACAGACACAACCCATTGAAACCATATCAAACACCAATGGGCTCATACTTAGTACCTAATGCATGTTTTCAGGATATTAGTATAGACCACACCGACATGGGCCCCGACAATGTATTCTAAAGATAAACGCTATCTCCTAGTTATGATAGATAGGTTCTCCAAATGGGTAGAAGCAATACCAACAGCGAAGGGGGGATGCTAGGTCAGTCGGTAAGTGGCTAACAAACCAAACTAATACCCAGGTATGGCATCCAAAGAAAAATCAAATTTGACAAATGGCTCACATTTCAATAACAAACACCTGAGACAGGTGGAAGAAAGATTTGGCATAACACACAGATTTGGTTCTGTGTACCACCCCCCGATCCCAAGGTCTCGTGGAACGCGGGAATCAAACGCTTAAATCCAAAATAGCTAAGGTATATGCCGGGTCGAAGTTGAAATGGGTCGAAGCCCTGCCTCTGGCGTTGATGGCCATGAGAGCCTCACCAGGATCAGGCACCCATCTCTCTCCTCATGATATAATGACTGGTAGAGTCATGCCTGGCCCACCAAGGGAGGGAGGTCATATGCCCGCTCTTGATGTGCAACAAATTTCTATGTCTAACTATGTAAGAGAGCTAACAAAACTTTCTGCAGCTCTCTCTGTTCAGGTTCGCAAGGTCCAGGAGAGAGAACTGCCGGAAGCTCCAGCACCACTGAAGGTAAAAGTTGGAGACTGGGTAAGGGTAAAGGTCCACAAGAGAAAGTGGCTGGAACCCAGGTGGACTGGTCCGTACGAAGTGAAGGAGGTTACTTCACACTCAGTCCAGGTCAAAGGTAAATTGGGCGCACCTTGGCACCACCTCACACATTGTACACCAGCTCCAACCCCTTCCCGCACACTGACGGAAGTCAGAACTGACCTAAGTGGTCTACATTCGGTCCCAAATTCTACATCTATTTAGCCAAGGAAAATGGGAGGTTCAGCCCCATACTCCCTGACTAAATCACACCTTTCCCCCTGGGAACGTTTGGGGATCTCGGGACCCCTGTTTGTTATTTTTCTTCTCATAGGAGGAGTCACTGTATGCACACTCACGTGGCTCATAGACCAACAGATGCACCCACTACAGATTCACACACTGAATTCTACTCTGCCAGGTGAAACTAACTCTCTCTCTCTTCCCTCTTATCTACCACAAGACCATACCGTTTCTAGGCGTGAGGTGGGGGTCACTAAGTGCACCCCCCAGGAGTTGAAGAGCACCACCTTGTGTTTGCCTTTCAATGCCACCACCACCGCTTACCTGCCTTGGAGCCTTTTGGGTCATGCGCGAAATAGTCTGGGGCTACCTGCCTGGACCTATTCCAGTTTTAACTGGTATATAACCAAAGGGGGATATGGTAACTGGACTCAACAAGGTTTTGAGGCCGTACATGGTCAACCTCCCTTATGGCTTTTCAAAATCGCATTGCCGTTGACATGTTGCTGGCTGAGAAGGGTGGGATATGTTTTATGTTTGGAGAGCAATGTTGCACATTTATCCCCAATAACACAGCCTCTGATGGCAGCCTCACTGTGGCGTTAGAAGGCCTGCGTACCCTTAATGGTAAAATGAAATCCCACTCTGGGGTTGATACCAGCATGTGGGACTCCTGGATGGATGCATTTGGTAAATATAAGGTCCTGGTCTCTTCTATTCTGGTCTCTATCTCTGTGTTTGCTGCTATATTAACCCTCTGTGGCTGTTGTTGCATCCCATGTGCCCACTCCCTGCTTTCTCGAGTTATTACTTCTGCTATTGCACCAAATAATGACCCTGCACTGATGTTCCCCCCCTACAACAGGAGGATCCTCTGGTGGAGTTTGAAACATGCACATATGAGTAGTTTTCACGTCTCTTTGGAGCATATGAGCTCTTTGGAGCTCTTTGGAACATATACACTGAAATTCCTAAAACACACACTCGACCCCCCTTCTGGATGGGCTCCAAAGACAAAGAACTCTGTCGAGAACCAATGGGATACTGACACCAGGCTGGAAGGGACTGTCTATCACCTACAAGCAACCTACCAGAAGCCAGGACTACCAGAATCTACCTACGTCATTTCAATGTATAAAATGAACTGTACGACATGTTTCCGGTCTCTTTTTCCGATAGTTCCCTAAGAGCTTGACGGAACGGGGCCGTGCAGCACGCTTTGCCAGATATCATTACACTTGAATAAACGGCCTTTACTATACCGTATCCGCCTTGTCCAGAGTCTCAACTTGGTCTCGTTTCTCATGTATCTATTCATCAACAAAGGTGAAAGAGTCAGCCCTTTGCAAGTGGCTGGGTTAACCTGTGGGTGGGACAGATAGGTGCTGAGTGACATTAGTAATGATGGTGTCATTTCTGCTCAGGCCAAAATGCAAATCCCTGAGCAGGTTGAAATTCCATCTGTGTGTGTGTGTGTGTGTGTGTGTGTGTATTGTGTTAATCTGTTTTGTTCATCATATGTTTTGATAGGATTTCCAGTCAAATAAAATGACCTGCTGTCAACTAATCATACAATGGTGCTCAATACATCAATGCCCATCAGCGTGTTTATGTAAATAACACAACACGTGACTTGTTAGGAAGAACACAGGACAGAGAGCTTTGGCTAAAGTCACTCATACATGTAGGTGTTGTACCATCGGGTTGGTCTCAGAGTTCTCCTTGAGAGAGAAGTACAAATATCACAAAGCAACGTCTGAGTTACCAAAGCAACTAAGGTAGGTTATTTTACATTTTAATATCATTGAGTAAATGATCATTGGCTAACCGTTTTAAACCTCATGTTTTATTTCAGTCTTTCTGAGATAATGCACAATTCTTTGAAGGACAAAATATATTAAAGTATTTGTATGTATATTGCATTATTATTTTCAGTGTATTAAAAAATAGTAATGAATCCTGTAATCTCCCCTCTCTCATCTCAGTGGGTTCAGATCATTTACACAAGGATGAATGACTCTTCAGGAAACCACACTTACCTTGACAACTGGGATCTTTGCTTTGACCAGGGATATGTTGTGCCAGTCGTCTACGTTGCTGCCCAGGTCCTGTGCTTCCTCATGGGGACACCAGCTCTGGTCTGGTGCCTCTGGCTCTCTATGAGTGGATGTTCCTCTGGGGGTCTCAAACCCACCCAGGTCTTCCCTATTAAACTGTTTGCAGTGGAGCTGGTGTTCTGTTTCCAGGGTCTCCTTGAGGTGGTCAGCTACCTATTCAGCCAGAACATCATGTTAGAGCAGGCAAAATATATCCTTTATTACCTCTCCTGGACCTGCAGGCCCCTGCTCCAGAGCTGCATCTGTGTGGAGAGATACCTGGCGGTGGTCCAACCTGTGGCTTTCCTCAAGTACAGACTCCGGAGGTACAGGGTGGCGTGTTCAACCACGGTCTGGGTGTTGTCTCTCACTTATGCATGTTCTTCTATCCATTTAATTGGTTACGAAAAAAACACATCTTATGTGCTCATTAGTGTCTATTGCCTTGGGATGTCCGTAATTTCTCTCTGCTGCTTCTTCATCCTGCGTGTGCTGAAGCAGCCTGGTCCAGGAGAGGTAGAGGGAGGTAGAGGTAGAGGGAGCGAAGAAACAGCGGACGACAGACCCACATAAGATGAAAGCTTTTGGGATCGTCTTAACCAACCTGGTCATCATTTTGACGAGCTCCATCTCGGTTGTTGTTGGTTACTCCACTCCAGTTTTCACTACTACCGCAATGTCTTCCCCTTGTTAATGATTATTAACATCTTCAGTGTCATGGTCTCACCCCTGATGCACCTCTACAGAGAGGGAAGGCTGTCATGCCGAAGAGGACCAGAGACACGTTAGACTTACAGTTGCAGGCACACAAAGTACAGGTTATTGAAACCAACTATACATAGGAAACAATAGAGCATTTTGTTAAATATGTATTGAATTCAAATTTGTCAATAGCGCAGCGCAGCCCAGACTTCTTACTGCCTGCAATTGTAGTTTAAACATATGCAGACATGGCAAAGGCAGAGAATAATTTGTGCAATGTTTCAATTTATAAATAGTTTGGATTGTTTTAATTTGGTGGCATTTATCAATAAAATGCCGTGATTTCTTTTTTTTGGGGGGGGGGGTGATATTTTATATGCCTTGAGACAATTGAGACATGGATTGTGTATGTATGCCATACAGAGGGTGAATAGGCAAGACAAAAAATGTAAGTGCCTTTGAACGGGGCATGGTAGTAGGTGCCAGGCACACCAGTTAGAGTGTGTCAAGAACTGCAACGCTGCTGGGTTTCCCCATGTGTTTCAAGATTGGTCCCCTGCCCACCTAAGCAAACTCCACACAAATGTGGTAAGCATTGGAGTCAACATGGGCCAATATCCCTGTGGAATGCCTTTGACACCTTGTGGAGTCCATGCTGCAACAAATTAAGACTGTTCAGAGGGCAAAAGGGGTGCAATATTATAAAGGTGCTCCTAATGTTTTGTACACTCAGGGTATATACATACATATATAATATATACTATATTATCGACTTTGTGTAGTAGTGTGATGTTGTTCCCTTAGATTATGCACCAAGTTGCACACAAGGACCAATTCAAATAGGCCAGGTCAAGAGGGGATGTTAATAATTTGATAATAATTCAGTGTTTTTTTATTTAATTACAGTTGCATAGCTAATGTTACTTTTTTGGTGTACAAACACTTTTTCATATCAATATTGTACATATATTTGATAATAAAAGTTTCGTATATTTTGGTTTGGCCCATCGCGGGTTATCTGTATTTCCGTACCCCCTTATTGTTCTCTTTTGCCTGACCTTCGGCTAGCAAGGTATGTTGTACTTGGCTCCGAAATTGTTCAATATAAAACTGTGGTAATGATACACAATGTGCTGTAATGCAACCATAAGTTTGTTATAATGTGGACAATATAAAAATGTATGTTAAAACCTCTTGATGCTACCCATCCCGGATCCGGGATCGTGACTACGGCTCAAGCTCATTAGCATAACGCAAAATGCGAAAAAATATTCTTAGACATATTTAACCTCCACACCTACACAAGTCCAATAGCTCAAATGAAAGATAAACACCTTGTTCATCTACCCAGCAAGTCAGATTTCTAAAATGTTTTACGGCGAAAACATAGCACACATTTATATTAGACCACCACCGAAACAAAAGGCAAGCTGCGGCCATTTTGTCCCAGAAAATATAAAATTTAAAAGTAGGATTAAAAAATAAATAATTCACTAACCTTTTGAAAATCTTCATCAGATGACAGTAATATTACATGTTACACAGTACATTTTTTTTTTCAATAATATGCCATTAATATCCATAAATCTCTGTTTACAATGACGACATTTCAAAAAATGCTACTCAAAATGTCCGGAGAAATTATGATAGCTCCGACAGATAACGTCAGATAACAAGCAATAAACATGACTAAATATACATGTTCTACATATAGTTACAAAGATACACTTCTTCTTAATACAACCACTGTGTTACATTTATTTTTAACGTTACAGAATTCGTTCACTAGTCTATGCTATGAGTCGGCGCTCAGATATTAGCAGTGTCTCCTCTACGTTTGGAGTCCACAGAAACCCAAAATAACCACATAAATATTCCCTTACCTTTGATGTTCTTCGATCAGAAGACGTAGAAGGAGTCATACTTACCCAATACATCGTTTGGTTTCAAGTTGTGCGTCTTTGTATTAGCATATGCTAACAGCTTCAGCTGAAATGCACCCAAAATAACTTCTGCTCCTTCTGGTCCCGCACTCTTGTGCATCAAACTTCAAAATTACATATTATATGTGACTAAACTGGTCAAACTAAGTGCAGAATCGAGCAAAATGATGTTTTTATCATGTAAAACAATGATAATCGCAAACAAACGAACCGGCTTCAACTGGTGTCTATTGGAAAAGAACGTTCTCCAAATGCCGCGCGCAATAGAGTGCATGTATGTGAGAGTGAACCGGGCATTTTCGCCCGCCAAAGGATGAGGGAGCGCGAAATTCAAACAATGAACGTGCCAATTGAAAGCAGACATCGCGCTGAACAAATACATACTGTTCCCAGATCGGTAGCTGCCTGGGAAGGGTGGGGGCGATGTCAAAGTTGACCCAACTTTTCTCTTGACAAGAGAGAGTTTGGGAGAAAGGCTGCCCTGAGAGTTCTGCTTTACATACAGACATAATTTAAACGGTTTTAGAAACTTTAGAGTGTTTTCTATTCAATAATTATTATTATATGCATATATTAGCAATTTTGGAAAAAAATATTTTCAGTTTACTATGGGCACGCACTTCCTCCAAAGGGGGCAGTATTCAGCCATAAGCTCAAGAGGTTAACAAGTTTCACCAAGCTCGCTAACTAGGGTACCTATTGTAACTTGTGAGTACTTGGGACAGTGTTTGAGTGAGTGTCCATATGCTTTCACAGGTGCGTGAGAGCTGTGACTGCGCCAAGGGCTAAAATATTGTGTGTTGTCTCTTCGTGTGCAGGTATGTCTTTTATTTTGTCCGAATTATGCTCTATATTATTTGACTTGTTTTGTATGGTGTGCTGTTGTGCACTGAATGTGTGCACGCAGCACCTGTCATTTATTTTTGGTGCTATTTTGCCTGACCTTCAGCTAGCAATGTGCCTGAGAGCTGTGACTGCGCCAAGGGCTAATATATTGTGTGTTGTGTCTTCGTGTGCAGGGCAAATACAAAGAATACAACCAGCAGACCTCCAGTTGTGGCTGTGTCCTAATTAAAATGACACAACGCAGAACGAACCACGCTACATTTGCAAAATAATAGTTTTAATGGTATTACATCCTGTAAAAGCAATTACGTCTCTACTTCTGAGTGATGCTCAATATTGAAATGTATTATTGTATATGTTAAACAAATCTGATTGATTCAACAGTCCAGCTCCCTGTATGTCTGTCACTTATGATTACAGTATGTCATCAAATATGTATCCCTCTTCAGTGATAAATGCAAATGTCTTGGGTAATTGTATTACCATTTCCAAACATGCAAACCCAGACAGGGCACTGGAAAAAATATAAACTTTAACTTCCATGAACATTGGGATCAGACTTATATTTTAATTTGATATTTGCATGACAGCCAACTTATCTTTTAGCTGTTGTCATTGCCTCTGTAGGAGTAAGGCCTAATTCTGGAGTTGATTCTGATATTTAATATTTTTTGTTTTTTAAAGAAATCTACACACACACTGACACACAAAGAAAATTGATTTGAATCAACATGTTAGTGTTTTTGGGATCCTTGGAACTATAAAGGATGTAGTTGTCAGAATGGTAAACCTTATGCTTGTCTTTCTATCTACTGACAACTCCTTATGCATGTATACTGAACAGAAATTGAAACTCAACATGCAACATTTTTTTAAATTGACTGAGTTCAAGTTTATAGAAGGAAATCAGTCATTTTAATTGTGTTATTTAGGTCCTTATCTAGGGATTTCACATGACTGGGCAGGGGAGCCAGGCCCAGCCAATCAGAATGTCTTTTTCCATACAAAAGGTCTTTATTACAGACAGAAATACTTCTCAGCACCATCCCTTCCCCTCCTCAGATGATCTTGCAGGTGAAGAAGCCAGATGTGGAGTTCATGGGCTTGCTTACTTACACATAGTCTGAGGTTGTAAGGCCTGACAAATTCTCTAAAAAGGCATTGGATGCGGCTTATGGTAGAGAAATCATTATTAATTTCTCTGGCGACAGCTCTGGTGGACATTTCTGCAGTCAGCATGCCAATTGCACATTCCCCCTAAATTTGAGGCATCTATGCCATTGTGCTGTGTGAAAAAAAAGAACACTTTAGATTGGCCTTTTTCTGTCCCCATTACCTGTGTAATGATCATGCTGTTTAATTAATGTGTTTTTTTTTATATGCCAACCTGTCAGGTGGATGGATTATCTTGGCAAAGGAGAAATGCTCACTAACAGGGAAGGCTTCCACTAGATGTCAACTGTCTTTAGAAATTGTTTCAGGCTTGTATTCTGAAAAATGAGGGAGTAAGACGACTTTGAATGAGTGGAAACTGCAGTGTCCCAGGAGGTTTTTCATGCGCATGTCCGAGAGCACGCCTTTCTTGTTTTCCTTTTATAATGACAAAGCATTTTTCCAGTTGAAATGTTACTGATTAGTATGACTAAAAACAACCCGAGGATGGATTATAAACATTGTTTGACATGTTTCAACAAAGTTTACTGATACTTTTTGGATTTTTCATCTGTCTGTTGTGACTGCCTTTGAGCCTGTGGATTACTGAACAAAACGTGAGAAAAAAACGGAGGTTTTTGGATATAAAGAGGGACTTTATCGAACAAAACAAACATTTATTGAGTAAACGGGAGTCTTGTGAGTGGAACCATATGAAGATCATCAAAGGTAAGTGATTAATTTTATCACTATTTCTGACTTGTGTAACTCCTCTACTTTGCTGATAACTGTTTGTAATGACTTGTCTGTAAATTTGGCAAATAAATGAATTACTGTTGATGAACAGCATTATTGTCCATTCAAAATTATGACATAATTGTATCCTGAGTTTATTTTGTAAATGTTATGACAAAACATTATTCACATCAGCTACCACAGCAATTGGAATCCATGCAACACTTAAGAGCTGTAGTCAATCCTAAATATTTCCAAAACTGAAAGCATCATATGGGACAAATCATTCACTAAACCCTAAACCTCAACTGAATCTTGTAATGAATAATGTGTAACCAACCTGGTGATTATCTTGGGGAGCGCCATCCCAGTGGTTTCTGGTTGGGCCACCCTGTCACCCAGTGTTGGCATAGCCTGCAATGTCTTTCCCGTGTTGATGATTAAACCTGTTGTGACTAGGGGGCAGTACTTTCATTTTTGGAAAAATAACGTTCCCAAAGTAAACGGAATATTTTGTCAGGACAAGATGCTAGAATATGCATATAATTGACAGCTTAGGATAGAAAACACTCTAACGTTTCCAAAACTATAAAAATATTGTCTGTGAGTATAACAGAACTGATATTTTAGGCGAAAGCCTAAGAAAAATCCAATCCGGAAGTGACTCATGTTTTGAAAGCTCCGCGTTCCGATGCGTCCCTATTGAGCAGTGAATGGGCTATCAACCAGATTACTTTTTCTACATATTCCCCAAGGTGTCTACAGCATTGTGACGTAGTTTTATGCCTTTATGTTGAATGTTATACCCGTAAGCGGCTACATTGTGTAAGTGGTCAACTGATGGCTCTCAGAGTGATTCTCGCGTTAAATACAGAGGTAGCCATTTTTCCTTTCGCTCCTACTGAAAAACCAATATATTATCGAATAGATATTTGAAAAACACCTTGAGGATTGATTATAAACAACGTTTGCCTTGTTTCTGCCGATATTATGGAGTTAATTTGGAATATTTTTCGGTGTTTTCGTGACCGCAATTTCCGGTCGATTTCTCAGCCAAACGTGAAGAACAAACGGAGCTATTTCACCTACAAAAATAATATTTTTGGAAAAAAGGAACCTTTGCTATCTAACTGGGAGTCTCCTGAGTGAAAACATCTGAAGTTCTTCAAAGGTAAATGATTTAATTTGATTGCTTTTCTTATTTTCGTGAAGATGTTGCCTGCTGCTAGCAGGGCATAATGCTATGCTAGGCTATGATTAACTTACACAAATGCTTGTCTAGCGTTGGCTGTAAAGCATATTTTGAAAATCTGAGATGACAGTGTGATTAATAAAGGGCTAAGCTGTGTCTCAATATATTTAATTTGTGACTTTCATGAATAGGAAGATTTTCTAGGGTTATTTATGCTAATTAGTTTGAGGCGATGATTACGCTCCCGGATCCAGGTTTTTAAGGGATCTAAAATCACTAACATGTTGAGTAAAATCTATGTTCTTTGTGTGTGTCTGTGTGTGTGTGTGTGTAGATGTTTTTAAACACAAACATATTCAAGACCAGAATCAACTCCAGAACTAGGTATTACTCCAAACCGAGGCAGTGACAACAGCTCAGCTGTCATGCAAAAGCCAATGAAAACATCAGGGCAGGTCCCGATGTTCATTGAAGCTGTTTTTTTTCTTCCAGTGGCCCTGTCTGGATTTTCCTGTTGCTTAATAATGATACAATTAGCTAAGATGTGCATTCATCACTGAAGGGGGATACATATTTGATGACATGATGTAAATATAAGTGACAGACAGGGAACTGAACTGTTGAATCAATCAGATTCTTTAATCTACACTTGTTTTAAAACATGCATCAAAACATTTCAATACAGAACACCACTCACAAGTAGAGAAACAACTGCTATACAGGATGTAATACAATTTAAAAGATGATTTAGCAATGTTAAAATAGTAGTATGTATTTTTGGGGTTACAATTTGTCAAACCAAGCATAACAGTCAGGAATAGCACATCATTCTGAGCATGAGGTGATAGTAAAATCTCACAATGGATCTCCCTAAAGTCACTTTGACTAGACTAACAGATTTACAAGACAAATACAATGGAAATTTCACACATGCACACAAAATGTACATTTTACCCCACCAAGATGACACTTTTCTAGACTAGCCCTCATTTGACTAATGAATTGACATTTGAATTTATGTGTATCTGCCACTCAAATAGCCAATGTCGAAGGGATAGTTCGCGAGGCTCTTCTCCTACTTCCCGAGAGTCAGATGACCGCGTGAGTACCATGTGTATGTATCTGTATCCAATATGAAGGAAGCTAGAGGTAGGTTCACGAGCCTGTATTAACTAGCTTAGCACAAAGTCTGGAAGTCATCGGGTACAGCGAGCGAGCTAGCTACCTCTAAATTATTTCATACGGGACGCAGATACTTACAAAATGGTATCCACAACTTTATCTGACTCTTGGGAAGTAGATAAAATGACTCATTGCCAAAACTATCCTTTAACATCAGGGGGTCCACATTTTTTTCCAGTGTGGATGGAGTCTAATGGGAAAAGGAATGCAAAGAGGAGTGTGCACTGTCAATGCTATGTAACGATGACATCATTAGTCAAGTCTCATGCACAGTCAGTTCAAATACATTTGAATAACATTAGGTAATCTTAGTGACAGACAAGGATGCTAATTCAAATTATAACATATGAAGAATAAGACAATCCATTTATTTTGTATTTATTTTTTAACCCCCTTTTTGTGACATGAAATTGGTACTTAGTCTTGTCCCATCGCTGCAACTCCCTTACAGGAGAAAGCCATGCATCCTCTGAAACACGTCCCTGCCAAGCTGCACTGCTTCTTGACAAACTGCTCGCTTAACTCGTAAGCCAGCCGCACCTATCGTTTGTGTTGGAGGAAACACTGGCGACAGATGTCAGCTTGCAAGTGCCCGGCCCACCGCATGGAGTCGCTAGAACGCGATGGGACAAGGAAGTTCCAGCAGGCCGAACCCTCCCCTAACCCGGACGATGCTGGGCCAATAGTGCGCCGCCTCATGGGTCTCCCGGGTCATGGCCGGCTGTGATGAAACAGTGCCTTAGACCGCTACAAATCATTTCTTCATGCTAATGCTAAATTAATAGCCCTAAACCGCTATCTAGCCTAATACTAATTGATTAAATCACTAATAAAAGAAACCAACATTCACTCTAATATTAAACAAGTGATGAAGTTTTAGTTAACAACAACTTTGAACCTACCATGCTGTATCGAGCAAAATGTTGTTGCTACGAGCCACCAAATTTCAAACAATTACACAATTACACAAATGATCAAATAAAATGTAATTGGTCACATACACATGGTTAGCAGATGTTAATGTGAGTGTAGTGAAATGCTTGTGCTTCTGGTTCCGACATTGCAGTAATATCTAACAAGTAATCTAACAATTTCACCACAACTACTACCTTATACACACACATGTAAAGGGATGAATAAGAATATGTCCCTAGAAATATATAAATTAGCGATGGCAGTGCGGCATAGGCAGGATCCAGTAGATGGTATAGAGTACAGTATATACATATGAGATGAGTAATGTAGGGTAGGTTGTCACTATATAAAGTGTCATTGTTTAAAGTGACTAGTGATACATTTAGTACATCCAATTTTTTATTATTAAAGTGGCTAGAGATTTGAGTCTGTATGTTGGCAGCAGCAACTCAATGTTAGTGACGGATGTTTAACAGTCTGATGGTCTGTTTTTCAGACTCTCGGTCCCAGAATTGATGCACCTGTACTGACCTCACCTTCTGTGGGGTGAAAAGGGGTGGCTGGGTGAACATGCAGTGGGTGATTGAAGTCCTTGATGATATTTTTGGCCTTCCTGTGACATTGGGTGCTGTAGGTGTCCTGGAGAGCAGGTAGTTTGACCCCGGTGATGCGTTGTGCAGACCTCACTACCCTCTGGAGAGCCATGCGGTTGTGAGCAGAACATTTGCCATACCAGGCGGTGATACAGCCCGACAGGATGACCTCGTTTGTTTATCTGTAAAAGTTTGAGTGTTTTCGGTGACGACAAATTTCCTCACCCTCCTGTGGTTGAAGAAGCTGTTATGCCTTCTTTACCATGCTGTCTGTGTGAGTGGACCATTTCAGTTTGTCCGTGATGTGTAAGCTGAGGAACTTAAAGCTTTCCACCTTCTCGACTACTGTCCCGTCGATAAGGACGAGGGGATGCTCCCTCAGCTGTTTCCTGAAGTCCACGATCATCTTTGTTTTGTTGACGTTGAGTGTGAGGTAATTTTCCCGACACCACACTCTGAGGGCCCTCACCACCTCCCTGTAGGCGTTCTCGTTGTTGTTGGTAATCAAGCCTACCACTGTAGTGTTGTCTGCAGACTTGATGATTGAGTTGGAGGCGTGCATGGCCGCTCAGTCGTGGGTGAACAGGGAGTACAGGAGAGGGCTGAGAACAGACCCTTATGGGGACCCAGTGTTGAGGATCAGTGGGGTGGAGATGTTGTTTCCTACCCTCAGCACCTGGGGGCGGCCTGTTAAAATCCATGACCCAGTTGTATAGGGCGGGGTTGAGAGTTTGGAGGGTACTATGGTGTTAAATGCTGAGCTGTAGTCAATGAACAGCATTCTTACATAGATATTCCTCTTGTCCAGATGGGATAGGGCAGTAGGCAGAGCAATGACGATTGCATCCATTGGGTCAGTAAGCAAATTGAAGTGGGTTTAGGTTGTTAGGTAAGGTAAGGTAGAGGTGATATGATCCTTAACTAGCCTCTTAAAGCACTTCATGATAACATAAGTGAGTGCTATGGGGCAATAGTCATTTAGCTCAGTTACTTTATTGGGAACAGGAACAATGGTGGCCCTCTTGAAGCATGTGGGCACAGAAGACTGGGATAGGAATTGATTGAATATGTCCGTAAACACAGCAGCCAGCTGGTCTGCACATGCTCTGAGGAAGCGTCTAGGGATGCCGTCTGGGCCAGCAGCCTTGCGAGGGTTAACACGTTTAAATGTTTTACTCATGTTTGCCATAGTGAAGGAGAGCCCACAGGTTTGGGTAGTGGGCCGTGTCAGTGGCACTGTATTGTCCTCAAAGCGAGCAAAGAAGTTGTTTAATTTTTCTGGGAGCAAAACGTCAGTCTCTGCAACAGAGCTGGTTTTCTTTTTGTAATCCGTGATTGACTGTAGAACCTGCCACATGCATTTAATTGCGACTCTACTTTGTCTCTATACTGACACTTAGCTTGTTTGATTTTCTTGCAGAGGGAATTGCTACACTGTTTGTATTCGGTCATGTTTCCAGTTGCCTAGCCATGATTAAAAGCGGTGGATCGCGCTTTCAGTTTTGCGCGAATGCTGCCATCAATCCATGGATTCTGGTTAGGGAAGGTTTTAACTTCTTTGGGATAGGGGGCATCATTTTCACTTTTGGATGAATAGCGTTCCCAGAGTGAACTGCCTCCTACTCAGTCCCAGATGCTAATATATGCATATTATTAATAGTATTGGATAGCTAACAGTCTGAAGTTTCTAAAATTGTTTGATTGATGTCTGTGAGTATAACATAACTCATATGGCAGGCAAAAACCTGAGAAAAAATCCAAACAGGAAGTGGGAAATCTGAGGTTTGTAGTTTTTTAACTCACCCTTATCGAATACACAGTGGGATATGAGTTATTTTGCACTTTCTAAGGCTTCCAATAGATGTCAACCTCTTTCAGAACTTTGTTTCAGGCTTCTCATGTGAAGGGGAGCCGGATGGGAGCTGTTTGACTAAGGGGTCTTCCAGCAGCCTCGTTCTCAATCACGCGCTTTCACATGACAGGTACCTCTCGCTCCATTGCTTTTCTACATACAATAGAATTCTTCAGTTGGAACATTATTGAATATTTATGATTTAAAAAATCCTAAAGATTGATTCTATACTTAGTTTGACAAGTTTTTTTTCGACCTGTTATATAACTTTTTAAACTTTTCGTCCGACTGGACCAGAATGCGCTTTTGGATTTGTTTACCAAACGCCCTAACAAAAGAAGCTATTGGACATAAATGGACATAAATGATGGACATTATCGAACAAAACAAGCATTTATTGTGGAACTGCGATTCCTGGGAAAGCATTCTGATGAAGATCATCAAAGGTAAGTGAATATTTATAATGCTATTTATGAATAATATTTACTACCCAACATGGCGGATATTTCTCTGGCTGGTTTGGGCTCTGAGCGCCTTTTTCAGATCATGCTTTTTCCGTAAAGTTTTTTAGAAATTTGACACAGCGGTTGCATTAAGGAAAAGTGTATCTATATTTCCATGCATAACACTGGAATTTTCATAAACATGTATAATGAGTATTTCTGTGAATTCATGTGGCTCTCTGCACAATCACGGCATGTTTTAGAACTACTGAACGTAACGCGCCAATGTAAAATGAGAATTTGTGATATAAATATGCACTTTATCGAACAACACATACATGAATTGTGTAACATGAGGTTCTTTCAGGGCCGTTGAGGTATCTGATTGGGGGGATGGATATACACGGCTGTGATTATAACATAAATTAATTCTCTAGGTAGATAATGCGGGTCGGCATTTGATTGTAAGGAATTCTAGGTCAGGTGAACAAAATGACTTGAGTTCCTGTATGTTGTTATGATTACACTATGAGTCATTAATCATAAGGCATACACCCCCGCACTTCTTCTTTTGCCATGTCTACTTATGCTGGTGGCACGTTAATTAGGGAGGACAGGCTCATATTATCTTCCAGAATGTAATTAATGAAATGTGTTGGTACATTAAAAAACATGGTTTCCTTATGTTTGATACCATTGCAATTTTAGTGTCTGAAACTGTAAGTATATTAAGTCTCAGGCCCTCTTCGGCATGGCAGCCTTCCCTCCCAGTAGAGGTGCATCAGGGGTGAGACCATGACACTGAAGATGTTAACGATCATTAACAAGGGGAAGACAATGCAGGTAATGTCAAGACCAGATGACAAAAAGGCCAAACCAACAACTACCGAGATAGAGCTCACCGAGATGATCACCAGGTTGGTTAAGATGATCCCAAAGGCTCTCATCTTATGTGGGTCTGCTCCTCCCTGTTTTTTCTGTCCCCCTCTGCCCCCCTCTACCTCTCCTGGACAAGGCTGATTCAGCACACGCAGGATGAAGAAGCAGCAGAGAGAAATGACGGCCAGCCCAAGGCAATAGACACTAATGAGGACAAAACCTGTGGTTTGTTCATTATCCATTAAAGTGATAGTAAAACATGCATAAGTGAGGGACAACACCCACACCACAGTTGAACACACCACCCTGTACCTCCGGAGTCTGTACTTGAGGAAAGCCACAGGTTGGGCCACCGCCAGGTATCTCTCCACACAGATGCAGCTCTGGATCAGGGGCCTGCAACTCCAGGAGAGGATATAGAGGAAATAGACAGCCTCCATTAAAATGTAATTCTGGATGAGGTAGCTGACCACCTCAAGGAGACTCTCAGCACAGAACAGCAGCTCCACTGCAAACAGATTAATAGGGAAGACCTGGGTGTGTTTGAGACCTCCATTGAGTCTTCCACTCAGCGATAGCCAGAGGCACCAGACCAGAGCTGGTGCCCCCAGAAAGACGCAGAGGATGTTAACAACAAAGTATATCCACATTGCAGCAAAGGCATTGTCCAAGCAAACATCAGAGTTGTGAGGGTAAGTGTGGTTTCCTGAAGGGTCATTCATCCTTGTGGAACAGTATCACAGCCCTGAGATATCAGAGAGGGGACATAACACAATTCATGATTTTATGTTTTAAAATGGTGTTGGCAATATACTTACAGTGCCTTCAGGATGAAATCACACCCCTTGACTTTTTTTCCCCTGAATTAAAAATGTTTCAAATGTAGATTTTGTGTCACTGATCAACACATAATAATGTCAGAGGTTTTTTTGGGGGGTAGGGGTATTATTTATTAATAAAAAATGAAAAGATTAACTGTTGTTAGTCGAGCAGTATTCAACCCCTTAGTTATTGCAAGCATAAATAACTAAAGGAGTAAACATTTTCTTTAAAATAAAATCACACAATAAGTTGCATCAGCTCACTGTGTGCAATATTAATGTTAAACATGCTTTTAATTACTACCCTGTCTCTGTACCCCACACATACAATTATCTGTTAAGGTCTAGGTGTAGCTGGTGCAGAGGAGTCAGGCGCAGGACAGCAGAGATAAGTAATAAAAGTAACTTCACTCAAAATTACAAAGTACATTTAGTAATACCAAGCAAACACAAAAGGGCCGAAAAACATAAAACAAACGCCGAACGCAGCACGAACAAGGAGAGGGACTGACTTCGGTGGAAGTCGAAGCCGCGCATCGACTCCGACCTCGGGATGACCCGGATGACGAGGCGCAAGGCGATCTGGATGGAGACGGTGGAACGCCCGCAGCAACGAAGGGTCCAAAACGTCCTCCACAAAACGTCCTCCACAGGCACCCAGCATCGGAGGAGATCCCTTTCCACTCCACGAGGTACTAAAGGCCCTTGACCGATGCCTCGAGTCTAGTATGGCTCGAACAGCATACGCCGGAGCCCCCTCGATGTCCAGAGGGGGCGGAGGAAACTCCCGCACCTCAGACTCCTGGAGTGGACCAGCCACCACCGGCCCGAGGAGAGACACATGGAACGAGTGGTTAATACGGTAATCTGGGGGAAGCTGTAACCTGTAGCAAACCTTGTTCAGTCTCCTCAGGACTTTGAATGGCCCCACAAACTGCGGGCCCAGCTTCCGGCAGGGCAGGAGGAGGGGCAGGTTTCGGGTCGAGAGCCAGGTGGCCTCACTGCGGTGGCCTCACTGCGGTGGCCTCACTGCGGTGGCGATGGCCGCTCACCTTCTGACACCTCACAGGCCGTTGCAGGTGCACATTAGCAGCGTCCCAGGTCTCCTCCGAGAGCTTAAACCATTAATCCACTGCAGGAGCGTCGATATGGCTCTGATGCCAAGGTGCCAGAACCGGCTGATACCCAAGTACGCACTGGAAGGGAGAGAGGTTAGTGGAGGAGTGGCGGAGCGAGTTTTGGGCCATCTCTGCCCAGGGGATGAACGCCGCCCACTCCCCCGTCCGGTCCTGGCAATAAGACCGCAGAAACCTACCCACTCGCAGGGTAACACCACGATCCTGGTCGATGTGGATCAGCTCTCTCCACCTGCCCGTTACTCTCATGGTGAAAACCCGAGGTAAGGCTGACCGAGACCCCCAGATGTTCCATGAACGCACTCCAGACCCTTGACTTGAACTGTGGATCTCGATCAGACACTATATCCTCAGGCACCCCGTAGTGCCGGCCTCCCCAGTCTGTAGGGCTGTAGGGAGACCGGGCGAAGGAAGGAGACGGCAGGACATAGAGAACCGATCCACATCGACCAGGATCGTGGTGTTACCCTGCGAGATCCATGAGGAAATCCACCGATAGGTGCGACCATGGCCGTTGTGGAACGGGTAAGGGCTTTAACTTCCCTCTGGGCAAGTGCCTAGGGGCCTTGGGCACACACTTGGTGCACACCGAGCAGGAGGATACATAAACTCTCACGTCCTTGGCCAAGGTGGACCACCAGTACTTCCCACTAGGACATTGCACTATTCGACCGATGCCAGGATGACCAGAGGAGGGTGACGTGTGGACCCAATAGATCAAAAGGTCACGGACAGCAGACAGAATGTACAGACGCCCAGCTGGACACTGGAGAGAGGTGGGCTCTGTATGTAACGCCCGCTCGATGTCCACGTCCAGCTCCTACACCACCGGTGCCATCAGGCAAGTATGGGAATGTGATCCATGGACCGCTCCTCTGTGTCATACATCCCGGACCATGCATCTGCATTATTGTACTGGGAACCTGGTCTGTAGGACAGGGTGAAAATAAAATGGGTAAAGAACATGGCCCACATTGACTGGCGAGGGTTCAGTCTCCTCGCTGCCCGGATGTACTCCAGATTGCGATGGTCAGTCCAGATGAGAAAAGGGTGTTTAGCCCCCTCAAACCAATGTCTCCACGCCTTCAGAGCCTTGACAACAGCCAACAGCTCCCGGTCCCCCATATCATAGTTTCGCTCCGCCGGGCGGAGCTTCAACAAGAAGAAAGCACAGGGGTGAAGCTTTGGTGGCATACCCGAGCACTGAGAGAGCACGGCTCCTATCCCAGCCTTGGACACGTCCACCTCCACTATGAACGCCAAAGAGGGATCCGGATGTGCCAGCACGGGAGCTGAGGTAAACAGAGCCTTCAGGTGACCAAAAGCCCGTCCGCCTCAGCCGACCACCAGTCCCCCCTTCAGCAGTGAGGTAATGGGAGCTGCTACCTGACCAAAGCCCTGGATAAACCTCCAGTAGTAGTTGGCAAACCCTAGAAACCACTGCACTCCCTTTACCGTGGTGGGAGTCGGCCAATTATTCACGGCTGAAATGCAGTCACTCTCCATCTCCACCCATGAAGTGGAAATGCGGTACCCTAGGAAGGAGACGGACTGTTGAAGAACATACATTTCTCAGCCTTGATGTATAGGTCATGCTCCACCTGTCGACCATGCACCCTGCTCGCCAGGGACACATGCTCGGCGCGTGTTGTGGAGTACATCAGAATGTCGTCGATATACACCACTACACGCAGGTTCCGGAAAATCTCTTCTACAAATGCCTGGAAGACTGATGGAGCATGACGAGGTATTCATAGTACCCTTCATAGTACCCTGAAGTGGTACTAAATGCCGTCTTCCACTCGTCGCCCTCCCGGATACGCACCAGGTTGTAAGCGCTCCTGAGATCCAATTTTGTGAAGAAGCGCGCACCGTGCATTGACTCTATCGCACTGGCTATGAGAGGCAGCGGGTAGCTGTACCCCACAGTGATTTGGTTGATACCTCGAATGTCAATGCATGGACGCAGACCTCCATCCTTCTTCTTCACAAAAAAGAAACTCGAAGAGGCGGGTGAAGTGTAAGGCCGAATGTACCCCTGACGCAGGGATTCGTTGACATATGTTTCCTTTGCTGCCGTCTCCTCCTGTGACAGAGGATACACGTGACTCCTGGGAAGTGCTGCATCTACCAGGAGATTTATTGCACAATCCCCCCGTCGATGGGGTGGTAATTGAGTCACCTTCTTCTTACAGAAGGCGAGAGCCAAATCGGCAGATTCAGAGGGGATGCGCACGGTGGAGACCTGGTCTGGACTTTCCACCATTGTAGCACCGACGGAAACCCCTAAAGACCTCCCCGAGCACTTTCGTGACCACCCATTGAGAGCCATCTGTTGCCATGAAATAGTGGGGTCATGACAGGCCAACCAGGGTATGCCCAGCACCATGGGAAATACAGGAGAATTCTCTCCTTGTGACCCCCTGCGTAACCATGCTCAGTGTAGGGGTGGCCTCCCTAATTAGCCCTGACCCTAATGGTCGACTATCTAGGGCGTGCACAGGGAAGGGCATATCCACAGGAACAATGTGGATCCCTAAACTATGGGCAAATGCTCTGTTAATAAAATTCCCAGCTGCGCCTGAATCTACGAGCGCATTATGCTGGGAATATGGGGAAAACTCAGGAAATTTAATAAACACATACATGTGAGCAACAGGGGGCTTTGAGTGAGCCTGGTGTCAACAAACCTGGGTTGACACGAGAGTGCCCTGCCTGCTGCCTCGACTTCCAGAGGAACCTCCCCAGCACCGACCAGCAGTGTCCACTCTGCGGCCACAGATGGTACAGGGAACGGCCCCTCCTCCGGTCATCCTAAGCGCAGCATCTCCCAGCTCCATGGGCGTTGGAGCGGTGGAGCTGGAGGAAAGAATTGACAGGCGCCGATTCAGATGTCCGCGGGTAGCCAGCAGGTTATCCAGCCGGATGGACAGGTCCACCACCTGGTCAAACGTCAGTGTGGTGTCCCTGCAGGCCAGCTCCCGACAAACGTCCTCGGGTAGACTGCACCAGTAGTGATCGATCAGGACCCTGTCGTTCCATCCCGCGCTGGCGGCCAGGGTCCCGAAGTCCAAGGCGAATTCCTGTGCGCTCCTAGTCCCCTGCCTCAAGTGGAACAGACGTTGACCCGCCGCTCTACCCTCAGGCAGCTGGTCGGAAACTGCAAAGCGATGGGTGAACTCTGCGTAATGGTCCAACACTGCTTCTCCTTCCCCCCATACGGCGTTGGCCCACTCTAGGGCATTCCCCAAGAGACACGAGACGAGGGCGGACACGCTCTCACGTCCCAAAGGAGCTGGCTGGACGGTCGCCAGGTAGAGTTACAGCTGGAGTAGGAACCCCTGGCATCCAGCAGCTGTCCCATCATACTACCTCAGGAGCGCGAGCCGAATCCCACTGGGACCGGGTAAAGGAGGGGTGAAACGTGTTGGCTGTTGTAGGGGTGCCGGTGAAGGTGCTGGCAGAACTCCTCCTCTCTCCCATCGGTCCATCGTCTGCAGCACGCGATCCATGGCGGTGCCAAGATGTTGCAACATGGTCGCGTGCTGCTGGACACGTTCCTCGACCGCCAAAGGGAGGTTGTCTGCTCCTGCTGACTCCATTTTGAGGTGCGTGTTTCTGTAAAGGTCTGGGTGTAGTTGGTGCAGAGGAGTCAGGTGCAGGACAGCAGAGATAAGAAATAAAAGTAACTTTACTCAAAATTACCAAGTACATGTAATAATACCAAGCCCACACAAAAGGACTGAAATGCATAAAACAAATACGCACAAAAACCATGGGGAAAAAAGAGGGTTAAATAATGAACATATAATTGGGGAATTCAAACCAGGTGTGTAAAACAAAGACAAAACAAATAGAAAATGAAAAGTGGATCGGCGATGACTAAAAGGCCGGTGTCGTCAACCGCTGAATGCCGCCCGAACAAGTAGGGACTGACTTCGGTGGAAGTTGTGACAATATCTGTCATGTCCGTCAGTCAAGTAGGAAATTTCAAGCACATATTAAATCATAATGACCAGGAAGGTTTTCCAATGCCTCACAAATAAGTGCACTGATTGGTAGATTAGTAAAAAATAAAAAAACAGACACTAAATATCCCTTTGCACATGGTGAAGCTGTTCATTAGGCTTTAAATGTTGTATCAGTACACCCAGACAGGATAAAGATACAGTGCTTCCAAATTGATTTGCTGGAAAGAAAGATAACTGCTCAGAGATTTCACCACAAAGCAATGGTGAGATATAAAACAGTTAGAGTTTAATGGCTGTGATTTTAGAAAACCGAGGATGGATCTACACCATTGACTCCAAAATACTAACCTAATTGACAGAGTGAAAAGAAGGAAGCCTGTACAGAATAAAATAATATTCCAAAACATGCATCCTGTTTGCAATAAGGCACTAAAGTAATCCTGCAAAAAATGTGGGAAAGGAATTAATTTTGGCCTGAGTAAAAAGTGGTATATTTGGGCAAATCTAACATATTTTCAAGCATATTGGTGGCTTTTTACATTTGTGTGGTACAGAGATGAGGTAGTCATAAATAAATCATGTTCAACACTATTAATGCACACAGTGTGCAAATGTTTACTCCTGAATTTATTTAAGCTTTGCATAACAAATAATGTATTTAATCCATTTTAAATTAAGGCTGTAACACAACAAAATGTGTCAATTCTTTCTGAAGGCACTGTATCTCAGTAAGTCTGAAAGAAAACATGAAAAGGGGATGTTAAACTGTTAGCCTGAGAACATACTCCGTGATGTTAACATGTAAAATAACATACCCTAGTTGTTTTGGTATGTCCTTAATTTTGCGATTGTTGTGGTCCCTCCTGAAGAAGGCTGAATCCAACCTGATTTTAAGTACATGAATGAGTGTATGAGAGAGCTGAAGCTCTGTGTCCAGTTTTCTTCCTAAGAAGTCACATGGTGCGTTATTTACATACACACAAATCAAGTACACGTTTATTTGTCACATGCACAGGATACAGCAGGTGTAAACAGTAGGTTGAAATGCTTACTTGGAAACAATGCAGTTTTCATTATTAAAAGCAAAGAAATAGATGTGTAAAATCCAGACTAGATTCTTGAAAAGAGCCCTGAATCAATACTAAGTCAGATGAACTAAAATAACACTACAGACAAGACCAGTACCACTGCCAATATCACTGTGTAGGAGTAAGGCTTAATTCTAGAGTTGATTCTGATCTTCAATATCAGTGTTTTTAAAAGAATACTACACACACACACACACACACACACACACACACACACACACACACACACACACACACACACACACACACTGACACACAAAGAAAATAGATTTGACTCAACATGTTAGTGATTTGGGGATCCTTGGAACTCTAAAGGAAGGATGTGGTTGTCAGAATGTCAAATCTTATGCTTGTCTCTCTATCTACTGGCAACATGTCTATAAACATGCGGGTCTAGCATGCCAGTCACCCTGCTGTCTGCCAATCAAAGGATTGGGGATTCTTGAAACTCTTAAACCTTTGAAATTACAATATTTGTGATCATTGTTGAGTGATTCCCTGCAGCATACAATTCCGCAAATACGTGATCAGAAACAGTAGCAACAAACAGTATGCTGCAACAAACATGTCTAAACAGCGTTGCTGTCTGAAAAGCATCTAAACAACATTTTGTACTGATGGAAAATAAAGGTCTTCACAATATTATTTCTAATTTCCACCTTTTATTGTAAATGATAAATGCAAACATCATCATCCAAACATCACACGGAACACATCCAAACTCATTCCATAAACAAGTCTAAATAATCAGTTGTGCTGACAAAAAAATAAACGTAAAAAACGTACGCTTGTTTACAATATACCATATCTCTAGTGAGCACAAGGGAGAATGACGCAAACACACACACACACACAAAATCACACATGTTCTCACAATCACCATTCCCTTAGCTGCTAGTTTTTATTATTTTTATCCAGTCCCTTTTACCTGTGATTACATGTACATGTCTAACTCAACCTTCACCAGGATCCCTACACAGGCCTTACTCCTAAACAGAGGCAGTTACAAAATAAATATTGCAACGTTTGCTGTCATGCAAATAGCCAATCAAAGCATCAGGCAGGTCCTGATTCTTACAGAAGCTGGGTATGTACAGTCATGGCCAAAAGTTTTGAGAATAACACAAATATTCATTTCCACAAAGTTTGCTGCTTCAGTGTCTTTAGATATTTTTGTCAGATGTTACTATGGAATACTGAAGTATAATTACAAGCATTTTATTAGTGTCAAAGGCTTTAATTGACAATTACATGAAGTTGTAGCAGGAGACTAGTTCCAGCATCAAGGTCAGAAGGATGATCTGTACGGTACAGGAGGCTCTCCTCTTCATCAGGTTCCCTCCCTCCTCTTGTTCACCCTTTCTATACATCCCTCTATTCCCTGGACCGGGCGTCCTCAGAATGAAGACACTACAGAACATATTTATGAACAGAACCGCGGCGAACATACCAGCGTTGAATTTCATACCGCCTCCGGTATCAGCCAATGACACCAGGAGGCCAGGAGGCAGTTGAACATCTCTGATTCCAGGTAGACAGACAGGTGGGACACACCCAGCACCTGGAGTCATAATATTCAAAACTCCCGTGTGATTGAACCTCATGGGATCGGGAAAAGATGAGTTTGGTTTATTCATTGCTGCAAGTCCTCTGTTACTTTAGTCTCTGAAGATTAGGAAGAGCTGCGGTCTCAGACGACAAAGAGGGTGAGATAATTTGTGGATCTGAAGAAGTGTAACATAGTGTAAAACAAGTTTTATCATCACAGGATTTAAGACTGAAACACACACACACACAGACAATGTGTTTTTTACACAATGATTGAAGTTACTGTGGTTTTTCAAAACAAGAAAAAAACTTATGTTATCCTCCTGCTGTTATCTACCTGCTGTGGCTTGTTCTTATCGAGGAAGAATGAGCGTCTGTACTTCTGTCCAGGGATTAGGATTTAGAACCTACAGTATGCTATGAAGAGTTCTCAAAACAAGATCACACTCATCTAGACTAGCCTTTATTTGACTAATGTATTGGCTTTTGAATTGACGTGCCTCTGCAATTCAAATAGCTGATTATATCAGAGGGGTCCAACAAAATGTCCAGTGTTTATGGAGCCTAACGGCTTTCTAGGAATGAGCACAGTCTGGTTTAGAATATTGCCTAACAATGACAGCCAAGTCTTATGAACAGTCAGTCCCCATTCATTTGAATAACATTACGTAATCTTAGTGACAGACAAGGACCCTAAATTAAATATACAATATAATATGAAGACGACAACACATTACTTATTGCTGATGTTAAATTAATCGGCCTAATCGCCTATCTAGCAACCTCATCCTAAAACAAATTGTATTATAAATAAAACAAAACAAAATCCACCATAAATTATGAACAAGTGATGCAGCTTTAGTTAAAGGGGTGAATGCTATATCCATTGTTGGACTATTAAATTATAACCAGTGATTCTCGAAGAAAATATCTTATAAATGCCTCATGAGCTTAGTTTAACTGTCATACCCCATCCGAACCCCACACTAATAGCTTGTTTCAAAAACGTTCATGTGAAAAACTACTGTATAGCCTCAAAACGTAATGTTGATATTATGGATGTTCCACTTTCTTTGTGTTTGAATTGCAGATTGCCCCTTTAACAACAAGTCCAATGCTAGTGTGCTGCATCTCACAAAATGATATACAATTATTCAAATAAAACATTTTAAAAAATCTTCTACTCTTTGCCGTGTCCAAGTACAGTATGTTTAAACTACAGTTGCAAGCACTAAGAAGTTAGACTGCGCTGCGCTTTGGCAAAACTATTTTAATGAAATGCGTACTTAGCACAACACTCTATCATCTCCTAGTGATAGTGTGTCACATAAACCTGTACTTTTACACATAAACCTGTACTGACCACAACTGTCAGTCTAAAGTGTCTCTGGCCCTCTTCGGCATGGCAGCCTTCCCTCTCTGTAGAGGTGCATCAGGTGTGAGAACAAGACACTGAAGATGTTGACAATGAGCAACAAGGGAAGACATTGCATTTGTAGTCAAGACTGGATGACACAGTTAACCAATGACAACCGGGATGAAGCTCGCCAAGATAATCAATATGTTTGTTAAGATGATCCAAAAAGCTCTCATCATATGTGGGTCTGTCGTCCCCTGTCTCTTCTCTCCCCCTTTGCCCCCCTCTACCTCCCCTGGACCAGGCTGCTTCAACACACGCAGGATGAAGAAGCAGCAGAGAGAAATTAAGCCCACCACAAGGCAATACACACTGATAAGCACGTGACCATCGGTTTCTTCATAACCCATTTAAGTAATACAAGAACATGTGTAAATGAGCGACCTCATCCAGACCACGGTTGAACACACCACCCTGTACCTCCCGAGTCTGTACTTGAGGAAAGATACAGGTTGGACCACCGCCAGGTATCTCTCCACACAGATGCAGCTCTGGATCAGGGGCCTGCAGGTCCAGGAGACGATATAGAGGAAATAAACGGCACGCTTTAACGTGACGTTCTGTACGAGGTAGCTGATCACCTCAAGGAGACTCTGGACACAGAATACCAGCTCCACTGCAAACAGGTTAATAGGGAAGACCTGGGTGGGTTTGACACCTCCAGAGAGACTTCCAGTCAGAGAGAGCCAGAGGCACCAGACCAGAGTTGGTTTCCCAAGGAGGAAGCACAGAACCTGGGCAGCACCAGACAGCACTATCCCAACATAGCCCTGGGTAAAGCAAAACCCCCAGCAGATGTTGGTGTGGTATCCTGAAGAGACATTCATCCCTGGGGAACAATATCTGAGCCCAATGAGGTATGAGACAGGGGAGATGAATTACTTTATGTTTAAATATATTGTTGGTAAAATACTGATGCAATAACCTGAAGCAAAAATAAATATCTACAATATCAATTGTTATGTTAGTCAAGATATTGTGCATTGTCTCAAAGTCTGAATGAAAATATGAGATGTTAAACTGTTAGCAGAAGATAACATTCTCAATTATTAAACATTTACAATAACCTATCCTAGCAGTTTTTGTACCTTGGACCTTGATTTGCAATATTGATAACTCTTTCCAAGAGAACTCTGAGACCAATCCAATGGTACAACAACTACATGTGTGAGTGATTTAAGCCAAAGCTCTCTGTACTGTGTTCTTCCCAACAAGTCACGTGTTGTGTTATTTACATACGCACACACACCTATGGACATTGATAAATTGAGCAGCATTGTATGACCAGTTTAAAGTGAGTCATTATATTTGACTAGAAATCCCATCAAAACATAAAATCAACAAACAAAACAGACAAATTGCATATGCCAAATGCTTCACATTTACACACACACACACACACACACACACACACACACACACACACACACACACACACACACACACACACACACACACACACACACACACACACACACACACACACACACACACACACACACACACACAGCTTCAAATTCAACCTGCTCAGGGATTTGCATTTTACTCTGAGCAGAAATAGAAGCATCGTTCATATCACTCAGCACCTGTATGTCCCAGGACTGACTCTTTCACCTTACATTATCAAATCATATGGGCTTCAGACATATAGTGTTAGTGATGTTTGGATTCAGTCATTTTATTTAAAAAATTGCAATTACAGAACACATTGGCTTGCGGAAGTATTTACCCCCTTGGCAAATGTTGTTGCCTTACAACCTGAAACTAAAATAAAAATTTGGGGGGTTTGTATCATTTGATTTACACAACATGCCTACCACTTTGAAGATGCAAACATTTTTTATTGTGAAACAAACAAGAGATGAGACAAAAAAACTGAAAACTTGAGCATGCATAACTATTCACCCCCCCAAAGTCAATACTTTGTAGAGCCACCTTTTGCAGCAATTACATCTGCAAGTCTCTTGGAGTATGTCTCTATAAGCTTGGCAAATATAGCCACTGGGAGTTTTGCCCAAGTTCCGCTTGTGTACAGCAATCTTTAAGTCATACCACAGATTTTTAATTGGATTGAGGTCTGGGCTTTGACTAGGCCATTCCAAGACATTTAAACGATTCCCCTTCAACCACTCAAGTGTTGCTTTAACAGTATGCTTAGGGTCATTGTCCTGCCAGAAGGTGAACCTCTGTCCCAGTCTCAAATCGCTTGAAGACAGAAGCAGGTTTCACTCAAGAATTTCTCTGTATTTAGTGCCATCCATCATTCTTTCAATTCTGACCAGTTTCAAAGTCCCGGCCGATGAAAAACATCCCCACAGCATAATGCTGATGGTGTTCTCGGGTGATGAGAGGTGTTGGGTTTGCGTCAGACCTAGCATTTTCCTTGATGGCCAGAAAATCTACATTTGACCAGAGTTCCTTCTTCTATATGTTTGGCAAGTCTTACACATACCTTTTGGCAAACATTAAACATGTTTGCTTATTTTTTCTTCAAGCAATGGCTTTTTTCTGGCCACTCTTCCGTAAGGCCCAACTCTGTGGAATGTATGGCTTAAACTGGTCCTATGGACAGATACTCCAATCTCCCCTGTGGAGCTTTGTAGCTCTTTCAGGGTTATCTTTGGTGTCTTTGTTTGCCTCTCTTAATAATGCCCTCCTTGCCTGGTCCATGAGTTTTGGTGGGTGGTCCTCTCTTAGCAGGTTTGGTGGGTGGCCCTCTCTTGACACCGACGACCCGGAGGGCAATCCGGATGGAGGTGATGAAAATCTCTCAAAATTGACGGATCCAAGATATCCCCCACCGGTACCCAGCACCTCTCCTCCGGACCTTACCCCTCCCAGTCCACGAGGTCTTGCAGGCCCCTCACCTGGCTTCTCGAGTCCAGAATAGCCCGTACTGTGTATGCCGGGGACCCCTCGATGTCTAGAGGGGGCCGAGGGAACTCCGGCACCTCACCATCTTGCAGGGGACCAGCTACCACCGGCTACCACCGAGGAGAGACACATGAAACGAGGGGTTAATACGATAATAGGAAGGGAGTTGTAATCTACAACACACCTCGTTTATCCTCCTCAGGACCTTGAAGGGCTCCACACACTGCGGCCCCAGCTTCCAGCAGGGCAAGTGGAGCGGTAGGTTTCGGGTCGAGATCCAGACCCTGTCACCTGGTATGAACACGGGGGCTTCACTGCGGTGGTGGTCAGCGCTCCTCTTCTGCCGCCCACCTGCTTGCTTGAGGGATTCCTGGATGGCCCTCCAGGTCTCCTTGGAGCGCTGCACCCACTCCTCAACCGCAGGAGCTTCGGGCTGACTCTGATGCCACGGCGCCAGGACCGGCTGGTAGCCCAACATGCATTGGAATGGTGACGTTCATGGAGGAGTGGCGGAGTGAGTTCTGAGCTAACTCCGACCATGGTACGTACCTTGACCACTCCCCTGGTCGGTCCTGGCAATACAACCGCAGAAAACTACCCACCTCCTGGTTCACTCTCTCCACCTGCCCATTACTCTCGGGGTGATAACCAGAGGACAAGCTGACCGAGACCCCCAGAGGTTCCATAAACGCCCTCCACACTCGGGACGTGAACTGGGGACCCCGATCAGAGACGATGTCCTCAGGCACCCCGTAGTGCCGGAAGACATGGATGAATAGAGCCTCCTCAGTCTGTAGGGCCGTAGGGAGGTGAGACAGGTGAGACCATGGCCGTTGTGGAACGGGGAGGGGCTGTAACTTCCCTCTAGGAAGGTGCCTAGGGGCCTTACTCTAGGCGCACACCGAACAGGAAGAGACATAGAACCTAATGTCCATAGCCAAGGTGGGTCACCAGTACTTCCACCTAAGACTCCGCACTGTCCTCGCCACACCAGGATGACCTGAAGAAGGTAGTGTGTGAGCCCACCGAATCAATTGATCACGAACACCAAGCGGAACATAGTTACGACCTGTAGGACATTGTGGAGGTGCAGGTTCCAACCGTAATGCCCGCTCAATGTCCGTGTCCACCTCCATACCACCGGTGCCACCAGCCTAGAGGCTGGGAGTGTGGGAGTAAGATCGATGGACCAATCCTCCGTGTCATATAGAGGCGACAGCACGACGGCCTTAGTGTTCAGGGAGCCTGGTCTATATGAGATGGTAAACCTAATTTGGGTGAAGAACATGGCCCTCCTTGCCTGACGCGGATTCAGTCTCCTAGCTGCCCGGATATACTCCAGATTCCGGTGGTCAGTCCAGATGAGAAAAGGGTGCTTAGTCCACTCAAGCCAGTGTCTCCACACCTTCAGAGCCTTTACCACAGCTAACAACTCCCGGTCCCCCACATCATATTTACACTCGGCCAGACCAAGTGTCTTCGAAAAGAAAGAGCAGGGGCGGAGTTTCAGTGGTGTACCCGAAAGCTGTGATAGCACGGCACCCGACCCAGCCTCGGACGCTTCCACCTCCACTATGAATGCTAAAGAAGGGTCAGGCACTGGGAGAACGCCAGGAGAATGCAGGGGGTCAGTAGTGAACGTAGGGGGTCAGGCGCTGGGAGAACGCCAGGAGAATGCAGGGGTTCAGTGGTGAACGTAGGGGGTCAGGCACTGGGAGAACACCAGGAGAATGCAGGGGGTCAGTGGTGAACGTAGGGGGTCAGGCACTGGGAGAACGCCAGGAGAATGCAGGGGGTCAGTGGTGAACGTAGGGAGTCAGGCACTGGGAGAACACCAGGAGAATGCAGGGGGTCAGTGGTGAACGTAGGGGGTCAGGCACGGCAAGTTATAAGATTACATTTTTCCTTTGTTCTCTCTCTTTTCTTGTCCCGACAGTTACTTGTTGCTGTTTCTATAGTTTTTGCGTGGGCTAAGGCCAGACAGCAACCCGTGAGAGTTCGGGTTCAATAAACCATTTTTATATGAGAACTCAAGAACTGTTGTGGACATTCTCTCATTTATGATTTCTCGAGGTCATTATACAACATTACCACAACTGAAAGACAAGCTCCTACTTACTAGCCTACATAATATTACATTACTACTGAATTATAACATAGTACCATACTATTAAAACAAACAACATATTTTAGAACATGATAAATACATTTAATACAAAAATATTAAACTTGTTTGAGATAATGGTATGTGGATGACTGAATAAAAAATATATAATGAAGACATCACATATGGTTTACCTGTAAGTACAAATGTGTATGTCTGAAGCTGATATGATTTGATAATGTAAGGTGAAAGAGTCAGCCCTTTGCAAGTGGCTGGGTTAACCAGGTCTTCCCTATTAACCTGTTTGCAGTGGAGCTGGTGTTCTGTTTCCAGGGTCTCCTTGAGGTGGTCAGCTACCTATTCAGCCAGAACATCATGTTAGAGCAGGCAAAATATATCCTTTATTACCTCTCCTGGACCTGCAGGCCCCTGCTCCAGAGCTGCATCTGTGTGGAGAGATACCTGGCGGTGGCACAACCTGTGGCTTTCCTCAAGTACAGACTCCGGAGGTACAGGGTGGCGTGTTCAACCACGGTCTGGGTGTTGTCTCTCACTTACGCATGTTCTTCTATCCATTTAATTGG
>NW_024607902.1:0-40927 GCF_018296145.1 Oncorhynchus tshawytscha
TGCCGGTACAGAGTCAATGTGCGGGAGCACCGGTTAGTTGAGATAGAATGTACATGTGGGTAGAGTTATTAAAGTGACTAAGCATAGAGGATAACAACTGAGATGAGCAGCAGTATAAAAGAGGGTGAGATGGGGACAATGCAAATAGTCTAGGTATCTATTTTATTAGATGTTCTTACGTCTTATGGCTTGGGGGTAGAAGCTGTTAAGGAGCCTCTGGACCTAGACTTGGCGTCCGGTACTGCTTGCCGTGGCGGTAGCAGAGAGAACAGGCTATGACTAGTGGCTGAGTTTTGACCATTTTTAGGGCCTTCCCTCTGACACCGCCTGGTATAGAGGTCCTGGATGGCAGGAAGCTTGGCCCCAGTGATGTACTGGGCCGTACTCACTACCTCTGTACTGCCTTTGTGGTCGGAGGTCGAGCAGTTGCCATACCAGGCAGTGATGCAACCTGACAGGATGCTCGGTGGTGCAGCAGAGAACCTTTGAGGATCTGAGGACCCATGCCAAATCTTTTCAGTCTCCTGATGGGGAATAGGCTTTGTCGTGCCCTCTTCACGACTGTTTTGCGTGTTTGGACCATGTTAGTTTGTTGGTGATGTGGACACCAAGGAACTTGGAGCTCTCAACCTGCTCGACTGCAGCCCCATCTATGAGGATGGGGACGTGCTCGGTCCTCCTTTTCCTGTAGTCCACAATCATAACCTGCCAATCAAAGGTGTTAATGTACTCCATGTCAATAAGGTGGTGGAGAGGGGGATTAAACACCTGCATTTCCTGGTAGCTACTGTAGTGTACCGTATCAACTTCCCAGAAGCACTGTAGTGTACTGTATTAACTTCCTGGTAGCTACTGTAGTGTACCGTATCAACTTCCTGGTAGCTACTGTAGTGTACTGTATTAACTTCCTGGTAGCTACTGTAGTGTACTGTATTAACTTCCTGGTAGCTACTGTAGTGTACCGTATCAACTTCCTGGTAGCTACTGCAGTGTACTGTATCAACTTCCTGGTAACTACTGGAGTGTACCGTATCAACTTCCTGGTAGCTACTGTAGTGTACTGTATCAACTTCCTGGTAGCTACTGTAGTGTACTGTATTAACTTCCTGGTAGCTACTGTAGTGTACCGTATCAACTTCCTGGGTAGCTACTGTAGTGTACTGTATCAACTTCCTGGTAGCTACTGTAGTGTACTGTATTAACTTCCTGGTAGCTACTGCAGTGTACTGTATCAACTTCCTGGTAGCTACTGTAGTGTACTGTATTAACTTCCTGGTAACTACTGGAGGTACCGTATCAACTTCCTGGCAGCTACTGTAGTGTACCGTATTAACTTCCTGGTAGCTACTGTAGTGTACTGTATTAACTTCCTGGTAACTACTGCAGTGTACTGTATTAACTTCCTGGTAGCTACTGCAGTGTACTGTATCAACTTCCTGGTAGCTACTGTAGTGTACTGTATTAACTTCCTGGTAGCTACTGTAGTGTACTGTATTAACTTCCTGGTAGCTACTGTAGTGTACTGTATTAACTTCCTGGTAGCTACTGCAGTGTACTGTATCAACTTCCTGGTAGCTACTGTAGTGTACTGTATTAACTTCCTGGTAGCTACTGCAGTGTACCGTATTAACTTCCTGGTAGCTACTGCAGTGTACTGTATTAACTTCCTGGTAGTTACTGGTAACTTCCTGGTAACTACTGCAGTGTACTGTATTAACTTCCTGGTAGCTAGCTACTGGCAGCTACTGTAGTGTACTGTATTAACTTCCTGGTAGCTACTGTAGTGTACCTGGTAGCTATCAGTGTACTTCCTGGTAGCTACTGTATTAACTTCCTGGTAACTACTGCAGTGTACTGTATTAACTTCCTGGTAGCTACTGCAGTGTACTGTATCAACTTCCTGGTAGCTACTGTAGTGTACTGTATTAACTTCCTGGTAGCTACTGTAGTGTACCGTATTAACTTCCTGGTAGCTACTGTAGTACTGTATTAACTTCCTGGTAGCTACTGTAGTGTACTGTATTAACTTCCTGGTAGCTACTGTAGTGTACTGTATTAACTTCCTGGTAGCTACTGCAGTGTACTGTATCAACTTCCTGGTAGCTACTGTAGTGTACTGTATTAACTTCCTGGTAACTACTGGAGTGTACTGTATCAACTTCCTGGTAGCTACTACCGTATTAACTTCCTGGTAGCTACTGTAGTGTACCGTATCAACTTCCTGGTAGCTACTGTAGTGTACTGTATCAACTTCCTGGTAGCTACTGTAGTGTACTGTATCAACTTCCTGGTAGCTACTGTAGTGTACCGTATTAACTTCCTGGTAGCTACTGTAGCGTACCGTATCAACTTCCTGGTAGCTACTGTAGTGTACTGTATCAACTTCCTGGTAGCTACTGTAGTGTACTGTATTAACTTCCTGGTAGCTACTGTAGTGTACATTATCAACTTCCTGGTAACTACTGTAGTGTTCCGCATCCATCATGTACTGACATTTACAGGAAATACAAAATGATGTGTTTTTACCACTTATGTATCAGTAAATGATGTCACTCAGAAATATGTCTGGATACAAACAAACTAAACTCATTTGTGGAAGAATCACCCTGATTAACTCTTTAGTCATATCAATGTTTACCTATTTGCTTATGGTTTTGCCTACATCTAGTGACCTGCTTTTTTAAACGATATGAACATAAAATATTAAATTTTATTTGGAACGCAAGCCAGATACAATTAAAAGGGCCTATTTATATAACGAATATGAATTCGGAGGGGCAGAAATGATTAAATATTAAAGCATTAGACCTCTCACTAAAGGTATCAGTCATACAAAAGTTATACTTAAATCCAAACTGGTTCTCTAGTAAATTTGGTGAATTCAAAACAACAAAATTAACAAACATGACGGTACTATACTGCTCACAGGCAAGATCCCACAAAGCACAATGGGAAAATGGCTACCTAAATATGATCCCCAATCAGATACAACGATAAAACGCTGCCTCTGATTGGGAACCATACTAGGCCAACATAGAAATATAATTCACCTAGATAACCCAGAGGTCTGGTAGAATGCCTTCAGCTAGGTCATGCGTGCGGCCGTGAGAGCGAGCTGAGTTCCTTTTCATTTCTAAAGACAAAATAATTATCCGGTTGAAACATTATTGAAGATTTATGATAAAAACATCCTAAAGATCGATTCTATACATCGTTTGACATGTTTCTACGAACTGTAATAGAACTTTTTGACTTTTTGTCTGAACTTTAGCCAGGACTTTGTGAATTTCGATTGGTGAACTAAACGCTAACAAAAAGGAGGCATTTGGACATAAATAATGGACTTTATTGAACAAAAGAAACATTTATTGTCGAACTGAGATTCCTGGGAGTGCATTCTGATGAAGATCATCAAAGGTAAGTGAATATTTATAACAATATTTCTGACTTTACTGACTCCACAACATGGCGGGTATCTGTATGGCTTGTTTTTGTATCTAAGCGCTGTACTCAGATTATTGCATGGTGTCCTTTTTCCGTAAAGCTTTTTGAAATCTGACACAGCGGTTGCATTAAGGAGAAGTATATCTTTAATTCTGTGCAGAAAACTTGTATCTTTTATCAAAGTATAAGATGAGTATTTCTGTAAAATTGATGTGGCTCTCTGCAAATTTGCTGGATGTTTGAGACACAACATTACTGAACATAACGCGCCAATGTAAACTGAGATTTTTGGATAGAAATATGAACTTTATCGAACAAAACATACATGTATTGTGTAACATGAAGTCCTATGAGTGCCATCTGATGAAGATCATCAAAGGTTAGTGATTAATTTTATCTCTATTTCTGCTTTTTGTGACTCCTCTCTTTGGCTGGAAAATGGCTGTATGTTTTCCTGTGACTAGGCTCTGACCTAACATAATCATATGGGTGCTTTCGCTGTAAAGCCTTTTTGAAATGGGACACGTTGGGTAGATTGACAAGAAGTTAAGTTTTAATTTGTTGTATTGCACTTGTGAATGTATGAAAGTTAAATATTTCTAAAAAATATTTTTGAATTTTGCGCTCTGCGTTTTCAGCGGATGTTGTTGAGGGGTTCCGCTAGCCTTAAGTTTAACACGGTTTCCCATGCTTGTTCAATTAACCTTAAACAATTAATAAACATACACCTGTGGAACGGTTGTTAAGACACTAACAACTTACAGACGGTAGGCAATTAAGGTCACAGTTATGAAAATATAGGACACTAAAGAGGCCTTTCTACAGACTCTGAAAAACACAGAATGAAAGATGCTCAGGGTCCCTGCTCATCTGCGTGAACGTGCCCCAGGCATGCTGCAAGGAGGCATGAGGACTGCAGATGTGGCCAGGGCAATAAATTACAATGTCCATACTGTGAGAAGCCTAAGACAGAGCTACAGGAAGACAGGATGGACAGATGATCATCCTCGCAGTGGCAGACCGTGTGTAACAACACCTGCACAGGATCGGTACATCCAAACATCACACCTGCGGGACAGGTACTGGATGGTGACAACAACTGTCAGAGTTACACCAGGAATGCACAATCCCTCCATCAGTGCTCCATCACTGTCCACAATAGGCTGAGAGAGGCTGGCCCTGCAACAACATCACCTATGGTTACAAACCCACCGTTGTTGGACCAGACAGAACTGGCAAAAAAGTGCTCTTCACTGACGAGTTGCAGTTATGTCTCACCAGGGGTGATGGTCGGATTCGCGTTTATCATCGAAGGAATGAGCGTTACACGAGGCCTGTACTCTGGAGCGGGATCGATTTGGAGGTGGAGGGTCCGTCATGGTCTGGGGCGGTGTGTCACAACATCATCGGACTGAGCCTGTTGTCATTGCAGGCAATCTCAATGCTGTGCGTTACAGGGAAGACATCCTCCTCCATCATGTGGTACCCTCCCTGCAGGCTCATCCTGACATGACCCTCCAGCATGACAATGCCACCAGCCATACTGCTCCTTCTGTGTATGATTTCCTGCAAGACAGGAATGTCAGTGTTCTGCCATGGCCAGTGAAGAGCCCGGATCTCAATCCCATTGAGCACATCTGGGACCTGTTGGATCAGAGGGTGAGGGCTAGGGCCATTCCCCCCAGAAATGTCTGGAAACTTGCAGGTGCCTTGGTGGAAGAGTGGGGTAACATCTCACAGCAATAACATGCAAATCTGGTCCAGTCCATGAGGAGGAGATGCACTGCAGTACTTAATGCAGCTGGTGGCCACAACAGATACTGACTGTTACTTTTGATTTTGACCCCCCTCCCTTTGTTCAGGGACACATTATTCCATTTCTGATAGTCACATGTCTGTGGAACGTGTTCAGTTTATGTCTCAGTTGTTGAATCTTGTTATGTTCATACAAATATTTATACAGTTTGCTGAAAATAAAGCTTTGACAGTGAAAAGTTTAAACGTCTGTGTGATCAGATTCTTTTCTTGCTGAGTTTAGTAGTGTGGGGAGTCAGATCAGATTCTTTTCTTGCTGAGTTTAGTAGTGTGGGACCCCGTCTGTGTCAGATCAGATTCTTTTCTTGCTGAGTTTAGTAGTGTGGGACCCCGTCTAGTCAGATCAGATTCTTTTCTTGCTGAGTTTAGTAGTGTGGGACCCCCCTGTGTCAGATAAGATTCTTTTCTTGCTGAGTTTAGTAGTGTGGGACCCCAGTCTAGTCAGATCAGATTCTTTTCTTGCTGAGTTTAGTAGTGTGGGACCCCGTCTGTGTCAGATCAGATTCTTTTCTTGCTGAGTTTAGTGGGAGTCTGTGTCAGATCAGATTCTTTTCTTGCTGAGTTTAGTAGTGTGGGACCCCGTCTGTGTCAGATCAGATTCTTTTTTTCTTGCTGAGTTTAGTAGTGTGGGACCCCGTCTAGTCAGATCAGATTCTTTTCTTGCTGAGTTTAGTAGTGTGGGACCCCCGTCTAGTCAGATCAGATTCTTTTCTTGCTGAGTTTAGTAGTGTGGGACCCCCGTCTAGTCAGATCAGATTCTTTTTTCTGAGTTTGATGAGTTTAGTCAGATTCTTTTCTTGCTGAGTTTGTAGTGTGGGACCCCGTCTAGTCAGATCAGATTATTTTCTTGCTGAGTTTAGCAGTGATTATTTTCTTGCTGGACCCCGTCTAGTCAGATCAGATTCTTTTCCTGCTGAGTTTAGTAGTGTGGGACCCCCGTCTAGTCAGATCAGTTTCTTTTCTTGCTGAGTTTTCCTATTATTTTCCTTTCCCCTGACTTCCCTCTCAACGAGAGATGTTAGGCCAATTAAAACAATTATTATCACTGCTGTCGTGTCTTTACTATCAAGACTTAGTTTTTATCAAAGATTCTCTGTAATTATTATTACGCGATTAAACTGATTAATCATCAAAGTGTAATTAACTAAGAAGTCGGGGCAACAAGGAAAATATTCAGATTAAGTTATTTTCCTAATATAGCTTTTCAGATATTTTCATATCTGCTCAATTAGTCTTCTTAAGTAATGAATTATTTACTTTACCTCACGTTAGTCTCATTCCAAACGTCGTAAATTGTTGGTTATCTGCACGAACCCAGTCTTCACTATGAGTCATCCGTACGTCTATTGTCTTAAATAATTTATTTACTATCTAAGTTATTCACAGAAATGCATAAACAAACAGTTGATAGTTACAAGGAAATGATAACGGAGTTTCCTAATGGGATAAACCGGCATCACGGCTTGGTGTACAAAAGGGAAGTGGGCGGCAGGGTAACCTAGTGGTTAGAGTGTAGAGGTGGCAGGTAGCCTAGTGGTTAAAGCGTTGGACTAGTAACCGGAAGGTTCAAACCCCCGAGCTGACAAGGTACAAATCTGTCGTTCTGCCCCTGAACAGGCAGTTAACCCCACTGTTCCTAGGCCGTCAATGAAAATAAGAATTTGCTCTTAACTGACTTGCCTAGTTAAATAAAGGTAAGATAAGACAACAAACAGTTGATAATTGAAATGCTAATCCTTTTCACATGAACTCTCACTCATTCGGGAACAATTGCAGTCAATATATATATTTACATTCCGTGTGTCGTCGGGATCTCTGTTGAAAAGTTTGTTTCTGTTGGAGAGTTTCAGTCCTCTCTCTCTCTCTCTGTCGTGGTTAGGTATGCTAGTTCAGAGTGACATTCATTCATTGTCATTATAGAATAGATGTTTTGGCGGTTGTCGTTCTTCGTGTTCAATGATACCGAATTCCTAGCTGCAGACTAGTAATTAATATCGAAGACTTGTTCTTATTCTGTCTGGCTATTGTATAAACAGCGTTATGGTAATGTGGCCACACCGTCTCCCATGAGCCCCTTCAAAATTGCACCAAACGGACCAGTTCGTAGCTGGATTCTTCACCGATCTTTTATACTTTCTCCGGAACATAAATGTTGTCATTTACAACTGCGACCTGGCCAAGATCAAGCAAAGCAGTGCGACAAAAACAACAACACAGAGTTACACATGGAATAAACAAATGTACAGTCAATAACACAATAGAAAAATATATGTACAGTGTGTGCAAATGTAGAGTAAGAGAGTAAGGCAATAAATAGGCCATGGAGGCGAAATAATTACAATTTAGCATTAACACTGGAGTGATAGATGTGCAGATGATGATGTAGCCGATGTGAAATGGCTAGTTAGTGGTGGTGCGCGCTAGTGGCGTTTCCATCGGTGACGTCACTCGCTCTGAGACCTTGAAGTAGTGGTTCCCCTTGCTCTGCAAGGGCCACGGTTTTTGTGGAGCGATGGGTAACGATGCTTCGAGGGTGACTGTTGACGTGTGCAGAGCGTCCCTGGTGCGCCCAGGTCAGGGGCGAGGGGACGGACGTAAAGTCTATACTGTTACAATGATGTGCAAGTAGAGATAGTGGGGTGCAAAAGAACAAGAGGGTAAGTAACAATATGGGGATGAGGTAGTTGGGTGTGCTATTTACAGATTGGATGTACTTAGCAAAGACTTGTAGATGACCTGGAGCCAGTGGACTTGGCGACGAGTATGAAGCGAGGGACAGACAACGAGAGCATACAGGTCGCAGTGTTGGGTAGTATATGGGTAGTATATGGGGTGGGTAGTATATGGGGCTTTAGTAACAAAACGGATGGCACTGTGATAGACTGCATCCAGTTTGCAGAGTAGAGTGTTGGAGGCTATTTTATAAATAACATCACCGAAGTCAAGGATCAGTAGGATAGTCAGTATTACGAGGATATGTTTGGCAGCATGAGTGAAGGAGAATTTTTGCGAAATAGGAAGCCGATTCTAGATTTCATTTTGGATTGGAGATTCTTAATGTGAGTCTGGAAGGAGAGTTTACAGTCTAATCAGACACCCAGGTATTTGTAGTTGTCCACATATTCTAAGTCAGAACCGTCCAGAGTAGTGATGCTAGATGGGTGGGCAGGTGTGGGCAGCAATCGGTTGGAGAGCATGCATTTCGTTTTACTTGCATTTAAGAGCAGTTGGAGGCCACGGAAGGAGTGTTGCATGGCATTAAAGCTCACTTGGAGGTTAGTTAATCTCTGGGATATGTGGGTAGCGTCCCACCTGGCCAACATCCAGTGAAAATGCAGAGTGCCAAATTTAAATTACTATAAAAATTTAACTTTCATGAAATCACACATGCAATACACCAAACTAAAGCTACACTTGTCGTGAATCCAGCCAACATGTCAGATTTCAAAAAAGGCTTTACGGCAAAAGCAAACCATGCGATTATCTGAGGACAGCACCCCAGCAAACATACACACGACAATCATATTTCAACCCGCTAGGCGTGACACAAAGCTCAGAAATAACGATATAATTTATGCCTTACCTTTGAAGATCTTCTTCTGTTGGCACTCCAATATGTCCCATAAACATCACAAATGGTCCTTTTGTTGGATTCATTCCGTTAATATTTATCCAAAATGTCAATTTATTTGGCGTGTTTGATTCAGAAAAACACCGGTTCCAACACGTGCGACATGACTACAAAATATCTCAAAAGTTATCTGTAATCTTTGTCCAAACATTTCAAACAACTTTCCTGATACAACTTCAGATATTTTTTAACACAAATAATCAATAAAATTTACAACAGGATAAACTGTGTTCCATACCGGAGGAAAACAAAGTGGAGCGTGCTTTTCAGGTCACGCGCCTCTAACAAAGAGTGCACTTCCGTCGTTCTGAGCTTCTTCTTCATTTCTCAAAGGAAAAACCTCAACCAATTTCTAAACACTGTTGACATCCAGTGGAAGCGATAGGAACTGGAAGCCACCCATCTCAATGAAAACCATTGAAAAGAGAGTGACCTCAAAAAATAAAAATCGGAAGGGTTTGTCATTGGGGTTTCGCCTGCCAAAGAAGTTCTGTTATACTCACAGACATCATTAAAACAGTTTTAGAAACTTCAGAGTGTTTTCCATCCAAATCTACTAATAATATGCATATCTTAGCTTCTGGGCCTGAGTAGCAGACAGTTTACTTTGGACACGCTATTCATCCGGACGTGAAAATGCTGCCCCCTATCCCTTAACACAGTGTCCAAAGAAGGGCCAGAAGTCTACAAAATGGTGTCATCTGGGTAGAGGTGGATCAGACACTCACCAGCAGCAAGAGTGGTCAGTGAGTGGCCAGTGGTCAGTCAGGGGTCAGTGGTCAGTCAGTGGTCAGTGGTCAGTCAGTGGTCAGTAGTCAGTCAGTGGTCAGTCAGTGGTCAGTCAGTGGTCAGTCAGTGGTCAGTGGTCAGTCAGTGGTCAGTCAGTGGTCAGTCAGTGCTCAGTGGTCAGTCAGTCAGTGGTCAGTCAGTAGTCAGTGGTCAGTCAATAGTCAGTGGTCAGTCAAGGGTCAGGGGTCAGTGGTCAGTCAGTGGTCAGTCAGTGGTCAGTGGTCAGTCAGTGGTCAGTCAGTGGTCAGTGGTCAGTCAGTGGTCAGTGGTCAGTGGTCAGTCAGTGGTCAGTCAGGGGTCAGTCAGTGTTCAGTCAGTGGTCAGTGTTCAGTCAGTGTTCAGTCAGTGGTCAGTCAGTGGCCAGTCAGTGGTCAGTCAGTGGTCAGTCAGTAGTCAGTCAGTGGTCAGTCAGTGGTCAGTGGTCAGTCAGTGGTCAGTCAGTGGTCAGTCGGTGATCAGTGTTCAGTCAGTGGTCAGTGGTCAGTCGGTGGTCAGCCAGTGTTCAGTCAGTGGTCAGTCAGTGGTCAGTCAGTGGTCAGTCGGTGGTCAGTGTTCAGTCAGTGGTCAGTCGGTGGTCAGTCGGTGGTCAGTCAGTGGTCAGTGGTCAGTCAGTGGTCAGTGGTCAGTCAGTGGTCAGTGGTCATTCAGGGGTCAGTCAGTGGTCAGTGGTCAGTGGTCAGTCAGTGGTCAGTGGTCAGTCAGGGGTTAGTGGTCAGTCAGGGGTCAGTCAGGGGTCAGTGGTCAGTCAGTGTTCAGTCAGTGGTCAGTCAGTGGCCAGTCAGTAGTCAGTCAGTGGTCAGTGGTCAGTCAGTAGTCAGTCAGTGGTCAGTCAGTGGTCAGTGGTCAGTCAGTGTTCAGTCAGTGGTCAGTCAGTGTTCAGTCAGTGTTCAGTCAGTGGTCAGTCGGTGATCAGTGTTCAGTCAGTGGTCAGTGGTCAGTCGGTGGTCAGTCAGTGTTCAGTCAGTGGTCAGTCAGTGGTCAGTCGGTGGTCAGTGTTCAGTCAGTGGTCAGTGGTCAGTGGTCAGTCGGTGGTCAGTCGGTGGTCAGTCGGTGGGCAGTCAGGGGTTAGTGGTCAGTCAGTGGTCAGTGGTCAGTCAGTGGTCAGTGGTCAGTCAGGGGTCAGTCAGTGGTCAGTGGTCAGTCAGTGGTCAGTGGTCAGTCAGGGGTTAGTGGTCAGTCAGGGGTCAGTCAGGGGGTAGTCAGTCAGGGGTCAGTCAGTGGTCAGTGGTCAGTCAGTGGTCAGTGGTCAGTGAGTGGTCAGTGGTCAGTCAGGGGTTAGTGGTCAGTCAGGGGTCAGTCAGTGGTCAGTGGTCAGTCAGTGGTCAGTGGTCAGTCAGGGGTTAGTGGTCAGTCAGTGGTCAGTGGTCAGTCAGTGGTCAGTGGTCAGTCAGTGGTCAGTGGTCAGTCAGTGGTCAGTGGTCAGTCAGGGGTTAGTGGTCAGTCAGGGGTCAGTCAGGGGTCAGTGGTGATATGTGTTATTAAACTCAACCTCAGCAGATATAAATTAAATGAACAGAAACTAAAACTTAACAGGAATGTGAGTGACAGTCACCTAAATAGAGGCTACAAATTATTTGCATCTTTATATTAATTTTAATTTCCAAAATATAAATAATAAATGTACTTTGGTTTGTTCCAATTACTGGATGTCTTTTTAACGTGTGTTTTTTGAGCTCAGCTTATTACAAATCATTTCTCCAGGGCTCTTTCCTCCAGCACACGAAGAAATGTATTCCCATTAATACAAAATGCCCGATTTTGTACAGTCACAGAGAAATGATAGCAGCAGCACAGTGTGTGTTTAATCCGATGTCAGAACAAAGACAGATTCTCTGAACAATGCAAAGTAGCCAAGACTCCTCTTCTGTTTGAAGTACTGCAAACAGCCTGGAGAGGCCTGCTAGAGAACTACTGAATGTGACTACGCGCACACACACACGCACACACACACACACACACACACACACACACACACACACACACACACACGCACACGCGCACGCGCACGCACACACACACGCACACACACACACGCACACGCACGCACGCACGCACACACGCACACGCACACACGCACACACGCACGCACACACGCACACACGCACGCACACACGCACGCACACACACACGCACACACACACGCGCACACGCACACACACACACACACACACACACACGCACACACACACACACACACACGCACACACACGCACACACACACACATGCACACACACACACACACAGGGAACTCTGATGTTGGGCTCCTCAGCTCAACTCTCCAGAAGAACCATCTCCCAGCAGGGTTAGAGACAGCCTTTATGAGTCTCCTTCTCTCTCCTCTCTCTCTTCATCAGTCTCTTCTCCCTCTCTTGATCTCTCACTCGTGCTCTCTCTTTCCTTCTCTCTCCTCTTTCCTTCTCTCTCCTTCGCTCTCTCCTTCTCTCTCTCCTTCTCTCTTTCCTTCTCTCTCTCCTTCTCTCTTCCCTTCTCTCTTCATCAGTCTCTTCTCCCTCTCTTGTTCTCTCTCTCCTCTCTCCTTCTACTTCTCATCCTCTCTCTCTCTCTCTCTCTCTCTCTCTCTCTAACAGTCTCTTCTCTTGAAAGGGATTTAACTCAGGCCTGGCTTTGATAAATATTGATGCTACTCTGTCTGTACAGCACTGTGTCTCTACTGCCCATTGATGCGACTGTCTGTACAGCAATGTGTCTCTACATGTACTGCCCAATGATGCTACTCTGTCTGTAGAGCACTGTCTCCCACTGCCCATTGTTCATATCAGATAATGGCACATGTCTCTGGGAGGATATTAGCAGTGTAGAGCACTGTCTCTACATGTACTGCCCAATGATGCTACTCTGTCTGTAGAGCACTGTCTCTACATGTACTGCCCAATGATGCTACTCTGTCTGTAGAGCACTGTCTCTACATGTACTGCCCAATGATGCTACTCTGTCTGTAGAGCACTGTCTCTACATGTACTGCCCAATGATGCTACTCTGTCTGTAGAGCACTGTCTCTACATGTACTGCCCAATGATGCTACTCTGTCTGTAGAGTACTGTAACCCACTGCCCATTGTTCATATCAGATAACGGCACATGTCTCTGGGAGGATATTAGCAGAGTAAAAGGAGAACGCTTTTCATATCTCCTGGATCAGCACAAACACTGAGAAGTTGACGTAAGCTCAAACACAAGAAAGGTGTTAAGAAATTTATTTTCAATTAAGAAATTATACAATTGTGAATACAAACTCATAACATCAAGGACTTTTACTGAATTGATCTCTAAAACGGACATGAATGTTCTTTTGCATAATCAAAGAAAGCTGAGCCATTCCAAATCAAATCTGCTTCTTCATAGACATTACTGTGAACACAATGTGACAGTTTAAAACTGTTACTACACAATGCAAAATGTCATTTTCAAATGTCACGTTCTGACCTTTATTTCCTTTGTTTTGTCATTATTTAGTATAGTCAGGGCATGAGTTGGGGTGGGCAGTCTATGTTTGTTTTTCTATTTTCTTTGGGTATTTCTATGTTTCGGCCTAGTATGGTTCTCAATCAGAGGCAGGTGTCATTAGTTGTCTCTGATTGAGAATCATACTTAGGTAGCCTGGGTTTCACTGTGTGTTGGTGGGTGTTTGTTCCTGTCTCTGTGTTTGCACCAGATAGGACTGTTTTGGGTTTCGTTCGTTCCACGTTTATTGTTTTTTGTATTCAGTTGTTCATGTGTACTATTTCTTATTAAAAGAACCATGGACACTTACCACGCCGCATATTGGTCCTCCGATCCTTTTCGCCTCTCCTCTTCGGAAGAAGAGGAGGAAATCCCTTACATCAAAGACATTTCAAATACATTGAGGTACACAGTGAAAACAACCACTAACACAAACTAGGGCTAGCGGGGGGTTATGTTAATGTAGAATATTCCCAGAGGGATTGAGCTGAGAACAAAGAGCTTCGGTCCTCTGCCGAGAGAGAGTTATGGTGCGTCTCCTGCAGAGATGTGACGTAACGTTCAACGTACCGGAGGGTCTATGACATCATGTTATAAGCTGAGGAGAATCCTACGAAGCAGGTTTGAGAAGTTACTGAGGCAACTTTGGTCAACTCTGAGTTAAAGTCGGGATTTCTGGGAAAATGACTACGAAGGCGCCAGAGGGAAGGGCTTACGTCTTATTGGCTCTTAACCAACTATTCTATTTCGTTTGTTTTTTTGCATTGTTCATAACTTGTTTTGTACATAATGTTACGGCTATCATCTCTTATGACCGAAAAGAGCTTCTGGACGTCAGAACTGCGATTACTCACCTCAAACTGGACGAGGAGTGCTTCTTCAATGAGTCGGATGGAAGGGATATTTATTTATATAGTGGGGCGAAAAAAGTAGTTGGGGCAAAAAAATATTTAGTCAGCCACCAATTGTGCAAGTTCTCCAACTTAAAAAGATGAGAGAGGCCTGTAATTTTCATCATTGGTACACTTCAACTATGACAGACAAAATGATTTAAAAAATCCAGAAAATCACATTGTAGGATTTTTAATGCATTTATTTGCAAATTATGGTGGAAAATAAGTATTTGGTCACCTACAAACAAGCAAGATTTCTGGCTCTCACAGACCTGTAACTTCTTCTTTAAGAGGCTCCTCTGTCCTCCACTCGTTACCTGTATTAATGGCACCTGTTTGAACTTGTTATCAGTATAAAAGACACCTGTCCACAACCTTTTTAAGTGGGAGAACATGCACAATTGGTGACTGACTAAATTCGTTTTTGTCCCACTGTATATATACAGACACATGACCAGGCCCAGATCCTAGCGATTCGCTTAAGAAGGAAACTGAGATTTAGTGGAAAAAGATCAGGGTGCCTTGTGAGGATCAGGTGACGATCTACTGAGTGGCTAATCTGCCCTTGCCTTCCATCCTGTTAGCCAACGTTCAATCGCTGGAAAATAAATGGGATGAGCTGAAAGCACGTACATCCTACCAACGGGACATAAAAAAACTGTAATATCTTATATTTCACAGAGTCGTGGCTGAAGAGTAGCAGAGTACCAGAAGCTGGTGGGTTATATACTCCATCGGCAGGAAAAGAACAGCAGCCTCTGGTAAGACACGGGGCGGGGGCCTATATGTGAACAACAGCTGGTGCACGATATCTAAAGAAGTCTTGAGGTTTTGTCACCTGTGGTAGAGTATCTCACTCAATGAGCTGTATTACGCCAACAAGAAAACACTCATCCAGAAACGGCGCTCCTAGTGGCTGGAGACTTTAATGCAGGGAAACAGTTTTACCTAATTTCTAACAGCATGTTACATGTGCAACCAGAGTAAAACAGAGAGACAAAAAACGTTCTCTCTCACCCTCCATTTGGCAAATCTGAACATATTCTATCCTCCTGATTCCTGCTTACAAGTGAAAAATGTAAGCAGGAAGCACCAGTGACTTGGTCTATAAAAAAGTGATCAGATGAAGCAGATGCTAAACTACAGGACAGTTTTACTATCACAGACTCGAAAATGTTCCGGGATTCTTCCTATGGCATTAAGGAATACACCACATCGGTCGCTGGCTTTATCAATAAGTGCATCGAGGACGTCGTCCCCACAGTGACCGTACGTACATACCCCACCAGAAGCCATGGATTACAGGCAACATTCGCAAGGAGCTAACGGATAGAGCTGCCGCTTTCAAGGTGCGGGACTCTAACCCGGAAGCTTACAATAAATCCTGCTATGCCCTCCGACGAACCATCAAACAGGCAAAGCGTCAATACAGGGCTAAGATTGAATCATACTACACCGGCTCCGACGCTCGTCTTATGTGGCAGGGCTTGCAAACTATTACAGACTACAAAGGGAAGCACAGCCAAGAGCTGCCCAGTGACACAAGCCTACCAGATGAGCTAAATAACTTCTATGCTCGCTTCGAGGCAAGCAACACTGAAACATGCATGAGAGCATCAGCTGTTCCGGACGACTGTGTGATCATGCTCTCCGCTGCCGATGTGAGTAAAACCTTTAGACAGATCAACATTCACAAGGCCGCAGGGCCAGACGGATTACCAGGACATGTGCTGTGAGCATGCGCTGACCAACTGGCAAATGTCTTCACTGACATTTTCAACCTCTACCTGTCTGAGTCTGTAATACCAACATGTTTCAAGCAGACAACCATATTCCCTGTGCCCAAGAACACTAAGGTAACCTGCCTAAATAACTACCGACCCGTAGCATTCACGTCTGTAGCCATAAAATACTTTGAAAGGCTGGTCATGGCTCACATCCACATCATTATCCCAGAAACCCTAGACTCACTCCAATGTGCAAACTGCACCAACAGATCCACAGATGATGAAATCTCTATTGCACTTCGAACTGCCCTTTCACACCTGGACCAAAGGAACACCTATGTGAGAATGCTAATCATTAACTACAGCTCAGCGTTCAACACCATAGTGCTCTCAAAGCTCATCAATAAGCTAAGGACCCTGAGATTCAAGTTCCTTGGCGTCCACATCACCAACAAACTAACATGGTCCAAGGACACCAAGACAGTCGTGAAGAGGGCACGACAAAACCTATTCCCCCTCAGGAGACTGAAAAGATGTGGCATGGGTCCTCAGATCCTCAAAAGGTTTTACAGCTGCACCATCGAGAGCATCCTGACGGGCTGCATCACTGCCTTGTATGGCAACTGCTCTGCCTCCGACCGCAAGGCACTACAGAGGGTTGTGGGTACGGCCCAGTACATAACTGGGGCCAAGCTTCCTGCTATCCAGGACCTCTATATCAGGCGGTGTCAGAGGAAGGCTCTAAGAATTGTTAAAGACTCTATTCACTGTTCACTCTATTCACTCTATTCACTGTTCTTTCTGCTACCGCACGGCATGCGGTACCGGAGCGCCAAGTCTAGGTCCAAGAGGCTTCTAAACAACGTCTACCCCCAAGCCATAAGACTCCTGAACTTCTAATCAAATGACCACCCAGACTATTTGCATTGCCCCCCCCTCCCCTCTTTACACCACTGCTACTCTCTGTACATTATCTATACATAGTCACTTTAATAACTCTACCTACATGTACATATTACCTCAATTTCCTGGACATCGGATATGCCCCGCAGATTGTTATTGACTTTACAGATTGACTGGTGTTTAAATCCCCACTATCCACATTGTTATATACTGCTGCGCTTTTATTACTTGTTATTCTTATCTCTTACTTTTTTGGCTATTTTCTTAAAACTGCATTGTTGGTTAGGGGCTCGTAAGTTAGCATTTCACTGTGAGGTCTACACCTGTTGTATTCAGCATTTCACTGTGAGGTCTACTACACCTGTTGTATTCAGCATTCCACTGTGAGGTCTACTACACCTGTTGTATTCAGCATTACACTGTGAGGTCTACTACACCTGTTGTATTCAGCATTACACTGTGAGGTCTACTACACCTGTTGTATTCAGCATTTCACTGTAAGGTCTACTACACCTGTTGTATTCAGCATTTCACTGTGAGGTCTACTACACCTGTTGTATTCAGCATTACACTGTGAGGTCTACTACACCTGTTGTATTCAGCAATTAACATTTGATTTGATTTGTTTTTTATTTGATTTCATTTGAAAGTGGCCTTTTAACCAGGTACATTTTCTATGGCAACGAATCCTTCAGAACTATCCTGATCTGGGCCAGGCGGCATATGACAGATAAATTAACGTTAAATTCTCTAGCAACATTCCTACAGTCAGCTAAATCCACACTCCTTCAAAACTTCAGATATCTGTGGCATTGTGTTGTGTGACAAAACTACACATTTTAGAGTGGCCTTTTATTGTCCCCAGCACAAGGTCCACCTGCATAATGATCATGCTTTTTAATCAGCTTCTTGATATGCCACAACTGTCAGATGGATGTATTATCTTGGTAAAGGCGAAATGCTCACTAACAGATGTAAACAAATTTGTTAACAATATTTAAGAGAAATAAGCTATTTGTGCATATGGAACATTTCTGGGATCTTTTATTTCAGCTCATGAAACATGGGACCAACACTTTACATGTTGTGTTTATATTTTTGTTCAGTTTACAACGAACAACTGGTTTGCGTACAAAAATATCGAACTTATCGAACGAACGATTGGATCAGGTCTCTAGCAAGCAAAAGAAAGTATGAATTATCTTCTAAAAATGAAAATATCAGCCAAGTGTTTTCCGTTCTACTGGAAAATGTTTAGTAATGATTTCTATGGTAATTGTGGTATAAGCGGGATAAACGCCTCCGTTCTGTACATTGTCTTTGGAAAAATGAACTCCGCAGAGGGACTCCATGGCTTTTCATAATTTCCAAGGCAACACAGAGAACGTAGGCGTTCATATAACCTCTCCAAGGTCATGTAGATTAACGAACTAGGAGAAAACGCAGATCAGCTCCATTAGAACACACCGAAAGGCAACGCAATGCTCCCCCCTCCACACTCCCATCATCACAATTAGTGCCAACAAAGGAGCATGTCTCTGTAATGACAGCAGTATCTCTGTTAGTCTCTGTAATGACAGCAGTATCTCTGTTAGTCTCTGTAATGACAGCAGTATCTCTGGGCTCTGTTAGTCTCTGTAATGACAGCAGTATCTCTGTTAGTCTCTGTAATGACAGCAGTATCTATGTTAGTCTCTGTAATGACAGCAGTATCTCTGTTAGTCTCTGTAATGACAGCAGTATCTCTGTTAGTCTCTGTAATGACAGCAATATCTCTGTTAGTCTCTGTAATGACAGCAGTATCTCTGTTAGTCTCTGTAATGACAGCAGTATCTCTGGGCTCTGTTAGTCTCTGTAATGACAGCAGTATCTCTGTTAGTCTCTGTAATGACAGCAGTATCTATGTTAGTCTCTGTAATGACAGCAGTATCTCTGTTAGTCTCTGTAATGACAGCAGTATCTCTGTTAGTCTCTGTAATGACAGCGATATCTCTGTTAGTCTCTGTAATGACAGCAGTATCTCTGTTAGTCTCTGTAATGACAGCAGTATCTCTGGGCTCTGTTAGTCTCTGTAATGACAGCAGTATCTCTGTTAGTCTCTGTAATGACAGCAGTATCTATGTTAGTCTCTTTAATGACAGCAGTATCTCTGTTAGTCTCTGTATTGACAGCAGTATCTCTGTTAGTCTCTGTAATGACAGCAGTATCTCTGGGCTCTGTTAGTCTCTGTAATGACAGCAGTATCTATGTTAGTCTCTGTAATGACAGCAGTATCTATGTTAGTCTCTGTAATGACAGCAGTATCTATGTTAGTCTCTGTAATGACAGCAGTATCTTTGTTAGTCTCTGTAATGACAGCAGTATCTCCATTAGTCTCTGTAATGACAGCAGTATCTCTGTTAGTCTCTGTAATGACAGCAGTTTCTATGTTAGTCTCTGTAATGACAGCAGTATCTCTGTTAGTCTCGGTAATGACAGCAGTATCTCCATTAGTCTCTGTAATGGCAGCAGTATCTCTGTTAGTCTCTGTAATGACAGCAGTATCTCTGGGCTCTGTTAGTCTCTGTAATGACAGCAGTATCTCTGTTAGTCTCTGTAATGACAGCAGTATCTATGGTAGTCTCTGTAATGACAGCAGTATCTCTGTTAGTCTCTGTAATGACAGCAGTATCTCTGTTAGTCTCTAATGACAGCAGTATCTCTGTTAGTCTCTGTAATGACAGCAGTATCTCAGTTAGTCTCTGTAATGACAGCAGTATCTCTGTTAGTCTCTGTAATGACAGCAGTATCTCTGTTAGTCTCGGTAATGACAGCAGTATCTCCGTTAGTCTCTGTAATGGCAGCAGTATCTCTGTTAGTCTCTGTAATGACAGCAGTATCTCTGGGCTCTGTTAGTCTCTGTAATGACAGCAGTATCTCTGTTAGTCTCTGTAATGAAGGCAGTATCTCAGGGCTCTGTTATTCTCTGTAATGACAGCAGTATCTCTGTTAGTCTCTGTAATGACAGCAGTATCTCTGTTAGTCTCTGTAATGACAGCAGTATCTCTGGGCTCTGTTAGTCTCTGTAATGACAGCAGTATATCTGTTAGTCTCTGTAATGACAGCAGTATCTCTGTTAGTCTCTGTAATGACAGCAGTATCTCGGTTAGTCTCTGTAATGACAGCAGTATCTCTGGGCTCTGTTAGTCTCTGTAATGACAGCAGTATCTATGTTAGTCTCTGTAATGACAGCAGTATCTCTGTTAGTCTCTGTAATGACAGCAGTATCTCTGGGCTCTGTTAGTCTCTGTAATGACAGCAGTATCTAAGTTAGTTCTGTAATGACAGCAGTATCTCTGGGCTCTGTTAGTCTCTGTAATGACAGCAGTATCTATGTTAGTCTCTGTAATGACAGCAGTATCTCTGTTAGTCTCTGTAATGACAGCAGTATCTCTGTTAGTCTCTGTAATGACAGCAGTATCTCTGGGCTCTGTTAGTCTCTGTAATGACAGCAGTATATCTGTTAGTCTCTGTAATGACAGCAGTATCTCTGTTAGTCTCTGTAATGACAGCAGTATCTCGGTTAGTCTCTGTAATGACAGCAGTATCTCTGGGCTCTGTTAGTCTCTGTAATGACAGCAGTATCTATGTTAGTCTCTGTAATGACAGCAGTATCTCTGTTAGTCTCTGTAATGACAGCAGTATCTCTGGGCTCTGTTAGTCTCTGTAATGACAGCAGTATCTAATTAGTTCTGTAATGACAGCAGTATCTCTGGGCTCTGTTAGTCTCTGTAATGACAGCAGTATCTATGTTAGTCTCTGTAATGACAGCAGTATCTCTGTTAGTCTCTGTAATGACAGCAGTATCTCTGTTAGTCTCTGTAATGACAGCAGTATCTATGTTAGTCTCTGTAATGACAGCAGTATCTCTGTTAGTCTCTGTAATGACAGCAGTATCTCTGTTAGTCTCTGTAATGACAGCACTATCTTTGTTTGTCTCTGTAATGACAGCAGTATCTCTGTTAGTCTCTGTAATGACAGCAGTATCTCTGGGCTCTGTTAGTCTCTGTAATGACAGCAGTATCTCTGTTAGTCTCTGTAATGACAGCAGTATCTATGTTAGTCTCTGTAATGACAGCAGTATCTCTGTTAGTCTCTAATGACAGCAGTATCTCTGTTAGTCTCTGAAATGACAGCAGTGTCTCTGTAATGACAGCAGTATCTATGTTAGTCTCTGTAATGACAGCAGTATCTCTGTTAGTCTCTGTAATGACAGCAGTATCTCTGTTAGTCTCTGTAATGACAGCAGTATCTATGTTAGTCTCTGTAATGACAGCATTATCTCTGTTAGTCTCTGTAATGACAGCAGTATCTCTGTTAGTCTCTGTAATGACAGCAGTATCTCTGTTAGTCTCTCTAATGACAGCAGTATCTCTGTTAGTCTCTGTAAGGACAGCAGTATCTCTGTTAGTCTCTGTAATGACAGCAGTATCTCTGGGCTCTGTTAGTCTCTGTAATGACAGAAGTATCTCTGTTAGTCTCTGTAATGACAGCAGTATCTCTGGGCTCTGTTAGTCTCTGTAATGACAGCAGTATCTATGTTAGTCTCTGTAATGACAGCAGTATCTCTGTTAGTCTCTGTAATGACAGCAGTATCTCTGTTAGTCTCTGTAATGACAGCACTATATTTGTTAGTCTCTGTAATGACAGCAGTATCTCTGTTAGTCTCTGTAATGACAGCAGTATCTATGTTAGTCTCTGTAATGACAGCAGTATCTCTGTTAGTCTCTGAAATGACAGCAGTGTCTCTGTAATGACAACAGTATCTATGTTAGTCTCTGTAATGACAGCAGTATCTCTGTTAGTCTCTGTAATGACAGCAGTATCTCTGTTAGTCTCTGTAATGACAGCACTATATTTGTTAGTCTCTGTAATGACAGCAGTATCTCTGTTAGTCTCTGTAATGACAGCAGTATCTCTGTTAGTCTCTGTAATGACAGCAGTATCTATGTTAGTCTCTGTAATGACAGCATTATCTCTGTTAGTCTCTGTAATGACAGCAGTATCTCTGTTAGTCTCTGTAATGACAGCAGTATCTCTGTTAGTCTCTCTAATGACAGCAGTATCTCTGTTAGTCTCTGTAAGGACAGCAGTATCTCTGTTAGTCTCTGTAATGACAGCAGTATCTCTGGGCTCTGTTAGTCTCTGTAATGACAGAAGTATCTCTGTTAGTCTCTGTAATGACAGCAGTATCTCTGGGCTCTGTTAGTCTCTGTAATGACAGCAGTATCTATGTTAGTCTCTGTAATGACAGCAGTATCTCTGTTAGTCTCTGTAATGACAGCAGTATCTCTGTTAGTCTCTGTAATGACAGCACTATATTTGTTAGTCTCTGTAATGACAGCAGTATCTCTGTTAGTCTCTGTAATGACAGCAGTATCTATGTTAGTCTCTGTAATGACAGCAGTATCTCTGTTAGTCTCTGAAATGACAGCAGTGTCTCTGTAATGACAACAGTATCTATGTTAGTCTCTGTAATGACAGCAATAGCTCTGTTAGTCTCTGTAATGACAGCAGTATCTCTGTTAGTCTCTGTAATGACAGCAGTATCTCTGTTAGTCTCTGTAATGACAGCACTATATTTGTTAGTCTCTGTAATGACAGCAGTATCTCTGTTAGTCTCTGTAATGACAGCAGTATCTCTGTTAGTCTCTAATGACAGCAGTATCTCTGTTAGTCTCTGAAATGACAGCAGTGTCTCTGTAATGACAACAGTATCTATGTTAGTCTCTGTAATGACAGCAATAGCTCTGTTAGTCTCTGTAATGACAGCAGTATCTCTGTTAGTCTCTGTAATGACAGCAGTATCTCTGTTAGTCTCTGTAATGACAGCAGTATCTATGTTAGTCTCTGTAATGACAGCAGTATCTCTGTTAGTCTCTAATGACAGTAGTATCTCTGTTAGTCTCTGTAATGACAGCAGTATCTCTGTTAGTCTCTGTAATGACAGCAGTATCTCTGTTAGTCTCTGAAATGACAGCAGTGTCTCTGTAATGACAGCAGTATCTATGTTAGTCTCTGTAATGACAGCAGTATCTCTGTTAGTCTCTGTAATGACAGCAGTATCTCTGTTAGTCTCTGTAATGACAGCAGTATCTATGTTAGTCTCTGTAATGACAGCATTATCTCTGTTAGTCTCTGTAATGACAGCAGTATCTCTGTTAGTCTCTGTAATGACAGCAGTATCTCTGTTAGTCTCTCTAATGACAGCAGTATCTCTGTTAGTCTCTGTAAGGACAGCAGTATCTCTGTTAGTCTCTGTAATGACAGCAGTATCTCTGGGCTCTGTTAGTCTCTGTAATGACAGAAGTATCTCTGTTAGTCTCTGTAATGACAGCAGTATCTCTGGGCTCTGTTAGTCTCTGTAATGACAGCAGTATCTATGTTAGTCTCTGTAATGACAGCAGTATCTCTGTTAGTCTCTGTAATGACAGCAGTATCTCTGTTAGTCTCTGTAATGACAGCACTATATTTGTTAGTCTCTGTAATGACAGCAGTATCTCTGTTAGTCTCTGTAATGACAGCAGTATCTATGTTAGTCTCTGTAATGACAGCAGTATCTCTGTTAGTCTCTGAAATGACAGCAGTGTCTCTGTAATGACAACAGTATCTATGTTAGTCTCTGTAATGACAGCAGTATCTCTGTTAGTCTCTGTAATGACAGCAGTATCTCTGTTAGTCTCTGTAATGACAGCACTATATTTGTTAGTCTCTGTAATGACAGCAGTATCTCTGTTAGTCTCTGTAATGACAGCAGTATCTCTGTTAGTCTCTGTAATGACAGCAGTATCTATGTTAGTCTCTGTAATGACAGCATTATCTCTGTTAGTCTCTGTAATGACAGCAGTATCTCTGTTAGTCTCTGTAATGACAGCAGTATCTCTGTTAGTCTCTCTAATGACAGCAGTATCTCTGTTAGTCTCTGTAAGGACAGCAGTATCTCTGTTAGTCTCTGTAATGACAGCAGTATCTCTGGGCTCTGTTAGTCTCTGTAATGACAGAAGTATCTCTGTTAGTCTCTGTAATGACAGCAGTATCTCTGGGCTCTGTTAGTCTCTGTAATGACAGCAGTATCTATGTTATTCTCTGTAATGACAGCAGTATCTCTGTTAGTCTCTGTAATGACAGCAGTATCTCTGTTAGTCTCTGTAATGACAGCACTATATTTGTTAGTCTCTGTAATGACAGCAGTATCTCTGTTAGTCTCTGTAATGACAGCAGTATCTATGTTAGTCTCTGTAATGACAGCAGTATCTCTGTTAGTCTCTGAAATGACAGCAGTGTCTCTGTAATGACAACAGTATCTATGTTAGTCTCTGTAATGACAGCAATAGCTCTGTTAGTCTATGTAATGACAGCAGTATCTATGTTAGTCTCTGTAATGACAGCAGTATCTCTGTTAGTCTCTGTAATGACAGCAGTATCTCTGTTAGTCTCTGTAATGACAGCAGTATCTATGTTAGTCTCTGTAATGACAGCAGTATCTCTGTTAGTCTCTAATGACAGCAGTATCTCTGTTAGTCTCTGAAATGACAGCAGTGTCTCTGTAATGACAACACTATCTATGTTAGTCTCTGTAATGACAGCAATATCTCTGTTAGTCTCTGTAATGACAGCAGTATCTCTGTTAGTCTCTGTAATGACAGCTATCTTTGTTAGTCTCTGTAATGACAGCAGTATCTCTGTTAGTCTCTGTAATGACAGCAGTATCTCTGGGCTCTGTTAGTTTCTGTAATGACAGCAGTATCTCTGTTAGTCTCTGTAATGACAGCAGTATCTCTGTTAGTCTCTGTAATGACAGCAGTATCTCTGGGCTCTGTTAGTCTCTGTAATGACAGCAGTATCTCTGTTAGTCTCTGTAATGACAGCAGTATCTCTGGGCTCTGTTAGTCTCTGTAATGACAGCAGTATCTATGTTAGTCTCTGTAATGACAGCAGTATCTCTGTTAGTCTCTAATGACAGCAGTATCTCTGTTAGTCTCTGAAATGACAGCAGTGTCTCTGTAATGACAACACTATCTATGTTAGTCTCTGTAATGACAGCAATATCTCTGTTAGTCTCTGTAATGACAGCAGTATCTCTGTTAGTCTCTGTAATGACAGCACTATCTTTGTTAGTCTCTGTAATGACAGCAGTATCTCTGTTAGTCTCTGTAATGACAGCAGTATCTCTGGGCTCTGTTAGTCTCTGTAATGACAGCAGTATCTCTGTTAGTCTCTGTAATGACAGCAGTATCTATGTTAGTCTCTGTAATGACAGCAGTATCTCTGTTAGTCTCTGTAAGGACAGCAGTATCTCTGTTAGTCTCTGTAATGACAGCAGTATCTCTGGGCTCTGTTAGTCTCTGTAATGACAGCAGTATCTATGTTAGTCTCTGTAATGACAGCAGTATCTCTGGGCTCTGTTAGTCTCTGTAATGACAGCAGTATCTATGTTAGTCTCTGTAATGACAGCAGTATCTCTGTTAGTCTCTGTAATGACAGCAGTATCTCTGTTAGTCTCTGTAATGACAGCACTATATTTGTTAGTCTCTGTAATGACAGCAGTATCTCTGTTAGTCTCTGTAATGACAGCAGTATCTATGTTAGTCTCTGTAATGACAGCAGTATCTCTGTTAGTCTCTGAAATGACAGCAGTGTCTCTGTAATGACAACAGTATCTATGTTAGTCTCTGTAATGACAGCAATAGCTCTGTTAGTCTATGTAATGACAGCAGTATCTCTGTTAGTCTCTGTAATGACAGCAGTATCTCTGTTAGTCTCTGTAATGACAGCAGTATCTATGTTAGTCTCTGTAATGACAGCATTATCTCTGTTAGTCTCTGTAATGACAGCAGTATCTCTGTTAGTCTCTGTAATGACAGCAGTATCTCTGTTAGTCTCTCTAATGACAGCAGTATCTCTGTTAGTCTCTGTAAGGACAGCAGTATCTCTGTTAGTCTCTGTAATGACAGCAGTATCTCTGGGCTCTGTTAGTCTCTGTAATGACAGAAGTATCTCTGTTAGTCTCTGTAATGACAGCAGTATCTCTGGGCTCTGTTAGTCTCTGTAATGACAGCAGTATCTATGTTAGTCTCTGTAATGACAGCAGTATCTCTGTTAGTCTCTGTAATGACAGCAGTATCTCTGTTAGTCTCTGTAATGACAGCACTATATTTGTTAGTCTCTGTAATGACAGCAGTATCTCTGTTAGTCTCTGTAATGACAGCAGTATCTATGTTAGTCTCTGTAATGACAGCAGTATCTCTGTTAGTCTCTGAAATGACAGCAGTGTCTCTGTAATGACAACAGTATCTATGTTAGTCTCTGTAATGACAGCAATAGCTCTGTTAGTCTATGTAATGACAGCAGTATCTATGTTAGTCTCTGTAATGACAGCAGTATCTCTGTTAGTCTCTGTAATGACAGCAGTATCTCTGTTAGTCTCTGTAATGACAGCAGTATCTATGTTAGTCTCTGTAATGACAGCAGTATCTCTGTTAGTCTCTAATGACAGCAGTATCTCTGTTAGTCTCTGAAATGACAGCAGTGTCTCTGTAATGACAACACTATCTATGTTAGTCTCTGTAATGACAGCAATATCTCTGTTAGTCTCTGTAATGACAGCAGTATCTCTGTTAGTCTCTGTAATGACAGCGCTATCTTTGTTAGTCTCTGTAATGACAGCAGTATCTCTGTTAGTCTCTGTAATGACAGCAGTAGTCTCTGTAATGACAGCTCTGTTAGTCTCTGTAATGACAGCAGTATCTCTGTTAGTCTCTGTAATGACAGCAGTATCTCTGTTAGTCTCTGTAATGACAGCAGTATCTCTGGGCTCTGTTAGTCTCTGTAATGACAGCAGTATCTCTGTTAGTCTCTGTAATGACAGCAGTATCTCTGGGCTCTGTTAGTCTCTGTAATGACAGCAGTATCTATGTTAGTCTCTGTAATGACAGCAGTATCTCTGTTAGTCTCTAATGACAGCAGTATCTCTGTTAGTCTCTGAAATGACAGCAGTGTCTCTGTAATGACAACACTATCTATGTTAGTCTCTGTAATGACAGCAATATCTCTGTTAGTCTCTGTAATGACAGCAGTATCTCTGTTAGTCTCTGTAATGACAGCACTATCTTTGTTAGTCTCTGTAATGACAGCAGTATCTCTGTTAGTCTCTGTAATGACAGCAGTATCTCTGGGCTCTGTTAGTCTCTGTAATGACAGCAGTATCTCTGTTAGTCTCTGTAATGACAGCAGTATCTATGTTAGTCTCTGTAATGACAGCAGTATCTCTGTTAGTCTCTGTAAGGACAGCAGTATCTCTGTTAGTCTCTGTAATGACAGCAGTATCTCTGGGCTCTGTTAGTCTCTGTAATGACAGCAGTATCTATGTTAGTCTCTGTAATGACAGCAGTATCTCTGGGCTCTGTTAGTCTCTGTAATGACAGCAGTATCTATGTTAGTCTCTGTAATGACAGCAGTATCTCTGTTAGTCTCTGTAATGACAGCAGTATCTCTGTTAGTCTCTGTAATGACAGCACTATATTTGTTAGTCTCTGTAATGACAGCAGTATCTCTGTTAGTCTCTGTAATGACAGCAGTATCTATGTTAGTCTCTGTAATGACAGCAGTATCTCTGTTAGTCTCTGAAATGACAGCAGTGTCTCTGTAATGACAACAGTATCTATGTTAGTCTCTGTAATGACAGCAATAGCTCTGTTAGTCTATGTAATGACAGCAGTATCTCTGTTAGTCTCTGTAATGACAGCAGTATCTCTGTTAGTCTCTGTAATGACAGCAGTATCTATGTTAGTCTCTGTAATGACAGCATTATCTCTGTTAGTCTCTGTAATGACAGCAGTATCTCTGTTAGTCTCTGTAATGACAGCAGTATCTCTGTTAGTCTCTCTAATGACAGCAGTATCTCTGTTAGTCTCTGTAAGGACAGCAGTATCTCTGTTAGTCTCTGTAATGACAGCAGTATCTCTGGGCTCTGTTAGTCTCTGTAATGACAGAAGTATCTCTGTTAGTCTCTGTAATGACAGCAGTATCTCTGGGCTCTGTTAGTCTCTGTAATGACAGCAGTATCTACGTTAGTCTCTGTAATGACAGCAGTATCTCTGTTAGTCTCTGTAATGACAGCAGTATCTCTGTTAGTCTCTGTAATGACAGCACTATATTTGTTAGTCTCTGTAATGACAGCAGTATCTCTGTTAGTCTCTGTAATGACAGCAGTATCTATGTTAGTCTCTGTAATGACAGCAGTATCTCTGTTAGTCTCTGAAATGACAGCAGTGTCTCTGTAATGACAACAGTATCTCTGTTAGTCTCTGTAATGACAGCAATAGCTCTGTTAGTCTATGTAATGACAGCAGTATCTATGTTAGTCTCTGTAATGACAGCAGTATCTCTGTTAGTCTCTGTAATGACAGCAGTATCTCTGTTAGTCTCTGTAATGACAGCAGTATCTATGTTAGTCTCTGTAATGACAGCAGTATCTCTGTTAGTCTCTAATGACAGCAGTATCTCTGTTAGTCTCTGAAATGACAGCAGTGTCTCTGTAATGACAACACTATCTATGTTAGTCTCTGTAATGACAGCAATATCTCTGTTAGTCTCTGTAATGACAGCAGTATCTCTGTTAGTCTCTGTAATGACAGCACTATCTTTGTTAGTCTCTGTAATGACAGCAGTATCTCTGTTAGTCTCTGTAATGACAGCAGTATCTCTAGTCTCTGTAATGACAGCAGTATCTCTGTTAGTCTCTGTAATGACAGCAGTATCTATGTTAGTCTCTGTAATGACAGCAGTATCTCTGTTAGTCTCTGTAAGGACAGCAGTATCTCTGTTAGTCTCTGTAATGACAGCAGTATCTCTGGGCTCTGTTAGTCTCTGTAATGACAGAAGTATCTCAGTTAGTCTCTGTAATGACAGCAGTATATCTGGGCTATGTTAGTCTCTGTAATGACAGCAGTATCTCTGTTAGTCTCTGTAATGAAAGCAATATCTATGTTAGTCTCTGTAATGACAGCAGTATCTCTGTTAGTCTCTGTAATGACAGCAGTATCTCTGTTAGTCTCTAATGACAGCAGTATCTCTGTTAGTCTCTGTAATGACAGCAGTATCTCTGTTAGTCTCTGTAATGACAGCAGTATCTCTGTTATTCTCTGTAATGACAGCAGTATCTCTGGCTCTGTTAGTCTCTGTAATGACAGCAGTATCGCTGGGCTCTGTTAGTCTCTGTAATGACAGCAGTAACTCTGTTAGTCTCTGTAATGACAGCAGTATCTCTGTTAGTCTCTGTAATGACAGCAGTATCTATGTTAGTCTCTGTAATGACAGCAGTATCTCAGGGCTCTGTTTGTCTCTGTAATGACAGCAGTAGTCTCTGTAATGACAGCAGTATCTCTGGGCTCTGTTAGTGTCTGTAATGACAGCAGTATCTCTGTTAGTTCTGTAATGACAGCAGTATCTCTGGGCTCTGTTAGTCTCTGTAATGACAGCAGTATCTATGTTAGTCTCTGTAATGACAGCAGTATCTCTGTTAGTCTCTGTAATGACAGCAGTATCTCTGTTAGTCTCTGTAATGACAGCAGTATATCTGTTAGTCTCTGTAATGACAGCAGTATCTATGTTAGTCTCTGTAATGACAGCAGTATCTCTGGGCTCTGTTAGTCTCTGTAATGACAGCAGTATCTCTGTTAGTCTCTGTAATGACAGCAGTATCTCTGTTAGTCTCTGTAATGACAGCAGTATCTCTGTTAGTCTCTGTAATTATGTCTGTTAGTCTCTGTAATGACAGCAGTATCTCTGTTAGTCTCTGTAATGACAGCAGTATCTCTGTTAGTCTCTGTAATGACAGCAGTATATCTGTTAGTCTCTGTAATGACAGCAGTATCTATGTTAGTCTCTGTAATGACAGCAGTATCTCTGGGCTCTGTTAGTCTCTGTAATGACAGCAGTATCTCTGTTAGTCTCTGTAATGACAGCAGTATCTCTGTTAGTCTATGTAATGACAGTATCTCTGTTAGTCTCTAATGACAGCAGTATCTCTGTTAGTCTCTGTAATGACTGTATCTCTGTTAGTCTCTGTAATGACAGCAGTATCTCTGTTAGTCTCTGTAATTATAGCAGTATCTCTGTTAGTCTCTGTAATGACAGCAGTATCTCTGGGCTCTGTTAGTCTCTGTAATGACAGCAGTATCTCTGGGCTCTGTTAGTCTCTGTAATGACAGCAGTATCTCTGTTAGTCTCTGTAATGACAGCAGTATCTATGTTAGTCTCTGTAATGACAGCAGTATCTCTGTTAGTCTATGTAATGACAGCAGTATCTCTGTTAGTCTCTAATGACAGCAGTATCTCTGTTAGTCTCTGTAATGACAGCAGTATCTCTGTTAGTCTCTGTAATGACAGCAGTATCTCTGTTAGTCTCTGTAATGACAGCAGTAGTCTCTGTAATGACAGCAGTATCTCTGTTAGTCTCTGTTAGTCTAGTCTGTAATGACAGCAGTATGGGCTCTGTTAGTCTCTGTAATGACAGCAGTATCTCTGTTAGTCTCTGTAATGACAGCAGTATCTCTGTTAGTCTCTGTAATGACACAGTATCTATGTTAGTCTCTGTAATGACAGCAGTATCTATGTTAGTCTCTGTAATGACAGCATTATCTCTGTTAGTCTCTGTAATGACAGCAGTATCTCTGTTAGTCTCTGTAATGACAGCAGTATCTATGTTAGTCTCTGTAATGACAGCATTATCTCTGTTAGTCTCTGTAATGACAGCACTATATTTGTTAGTCTCTGTAATGACAGAAGTATCTCTGTTAGTCTCTGTAATGACAGCAGTATCTCTGGGCTCTGTTAGTCTCTGTAATGACAGCAGTATCTATGTTAGTCTCTGTAATGACAGCAGTATCTCTGTTAGTCTCTGTAATGACAGCAGTTAGTCTCTAATCTCTGTTAGTCTCTGTAATGACAGCAGTGTCTCTGTAATGACAGCAGTATCTATGTTAGTCTCTGTAATGACAGCAGTATCTCTGTTAGTCTCTGTAATGACAGCAGTATCTCTGTTAGTCTCTGTAATGACAGCAGTATCTATGTTAGTCTCTGTAATGACAGCACTATATTTGTTAGTCTCTGTAATGACAGCAGTATCTCTGTTAGTCTCTGTAATGACAGCAGTATCTATGTTAGTCTCTGTAATGACAGCAGTATCTCTGTTAGTCTCTGAAATGACAGCAGTGTCTCTGTAATGACAACAGTATCTATGTTAGTCTCTGTAATGACAGCAATAGCTCTGTTAGTCTATGTAATGACAGCAGTATCTATGTTAGTCTCTGTAATGACAGCAGTATCTCTGTTAGTCTCTGTAATGACAGCAGTATCTCTGTTAGTCTCTGTAATGACAGCAGTATCTGTTAGTCTCTGTAATGACAGCAGTATCTCTGTTAGTCTCTAATGACAGCAGTATCTCTGTTAGTCTCTGAAATGACAGCAGTGTCTCTGTAATGACAACACTATCTATGTTAGTCTCTGTAATGACAGCAATATCTCTGTTAGTCTCTGTAATGACAGCAGTATCTCTGTTAGTCTCTGTAATGACAGCACTATCTTTGTTAGTCTCTGTAATGACAGCAGTATCTCTGTTAGTCTCTGTAATGACAGCAGTATCTCTGGGCTCTGTTAGTCTCTGTAATGACAGCAGTATCTCTGTTAGTCTCTGTAATGACAGCAGTATCTATGTTAGTCTCTGTAATGACAGCAGTATCTCTGTTAGTCTCTGTAAGGACAGCAGTATCTCTGTTAGTCTCTGTAATGACAGCAGTATCTCTGGGCTCTGTTAGTCTCTGTAATGACAGAAGTATCTCTGTTAGTCTCTGTAATGACAGCAGTATCTCTGGGCTCTGTTAGTCTCTGTAATGACAGAAGTATCTCAGTTAGTCTCTGTAATGACAGCAATATATCTGGGCTATGTTAGTCTCTGTAATGACAGCAGTATCTCTGTTAGTCTCTGTAATGAAAGCAATATCTATGTTAGTCTTTGTAATGATAGCAGTATCTCTGTTAGTCTCTGTAATGACAGCAGTATCTCTGTTAGTCTCTGTAATGACAGCAGTATCTCTGTTAGTCTCTGTAATGACAGCAGTATCTCTGTTAGTCTCTGTAATGACAGCAGTATCTCTGTTAGTCTCTGTAATGACAGCAGTATCTCTGGCTCTGTTAGTCTCTGTAATGACAGCAGTATCGCTGGGCTCTGTTAGTCTCTGTAATGACAGCAGTAACTCTGTTAGTCTCTGTAATGACAGCAGTATCTCTGTTAGTCTCTGTAATGACAGCAGTATCTATGTTAGTCTCTGTAATGACAGCAGTATCTCAGGGCTCTGTTTGTCTCTGTAATGACAGCAGTATCTCTGTTAGTCTCTGTAATGACAGCAGTATACCTGGGCTCTGTTAGTCTCTGTAATGACAGCAGTATCTCTGTTAGTCTCTGTAATGACAGCAGTATCTCTGTTAGCCTCTGTAATGACAGCAGTATCTCTGTTAGTCTCTGTAATGACAGCAGTATCTCTGTTAGTCTCTGTAATGACAGCAGTATCTCTGTTAGTCTCTGTAATGACAGCAGTATCTCTGGGCTCTGTTGGTCTCTGTAATGACAGCAGTATCTCTTTTAGTCTCTGTAATGACAGCAGTATCTCTGGGCTCTGTTAGTCTCTGTAATGACAGCAGTATCTCTGTTAGTCTCTGTAATGACAGCAGTATCTCTTCTAGTCTCTGTAATGACAGCAGTATCTCTGGGCTCTGTTAGTCTCTGTAATGACAGAAGTATCTCTGTTAGTCTCTGTAATGACAGCAGTATCTCTGGGCTCTGTTAGTCTCTGTAATGACAGCAGTATCTATGTTAGTCTCTGTAATGACAGCAGTATCTCTGTTAGTCTATGTAATGACAGCAGTATCTCTGTTAGTCTCTAATGACAGCAGTATCTCTGTTAGTCTCTGTAATGACAGCAGTATCTCTGTTAGTCTCTGTAATGACAGCAGTATCTCTGTTAGTCTCTGTAATTATAGCAGTATCTCTGTTAGTCTCTGTAATGACAGCAGTATCTCTGGGCTCTGTTAGTCTCTGTAATGACAGCAGTATCTCTGGGCTCTGTTAGTCTCTGTAATGACAGCAGTATCTCTGTTAGTCTCTGTAATGACAGCAGTATCTATGTTAGTCTCTGTAATGACAGCAGTATCTCTGTTAGTCTCTGTAATGACAGCAGTATCTCTGTTAGTCTCTAATGACAGCAGTATCTCTGTTAGTCTCTGTATGACAGCAGTATCTCTTCTAGTCTCTGTAATGACAGCAGTATCTCTGGGCTCTGTTAGTCTCTGTAATGACAGCAGTATCTCTGTTAGTCTCTGTAATGACAGCAGTATATCTGTTAGTCTCTGTAATGACAGCAGTATCTATGTTAGTCTCTGTAATGACAGCAGTATCTCTGGGCTCTGTTAGTCTCTGTAATGACAGCAGTATCTCCGTTAGTCTCTGTAATGACAGCAGTATCTCCGTTAGTCTCTGTAATGACAGCAGTATCTCTGTTAGTCTATGTAATGACAGCAGTATCTCTGTTAGTCTCTAATGACAGCAGTATCTCTGTTAGTCTCTGTAATGACAGCAGTATCTCTGTTAGTCTCTGTAATTATAGCAGTATCTCTGTTAGTCTCTGTAATGACAGCAGTATCTCTGGGCTCTGTTAGTCTCTGTAATGACAGCAGTATCTCTGGGCTCTGTTAGTCTCTGTAATGACAGCAGTATCTCTGTTAGTCTCTGTAATGACAGCAGTATCTATGTTAGTCTCTGTAATGACAGCAGTATCTCTGTTAGTCTCTGTAATGACAGCAGTATCTCTGTTAGTCTCTAATGACAGCAGTATCTCTGTTAGTCTCTGTAATGACAGCAGTATCTCTTCTAGTCTCTGTAATGACAGCAGTATCTCTGGGCTCTGTTAGTCTCTGTAATGACAGCAGTATATCTGTTAGTCTCTGTAATGACAGCAGTATCTCTGTTAGTCTCTGTAATGACAGCAGTATCTCGGTTAGTCTCTGTAATGACAGCAGTATCTCTGGGCTCTGTTAGTCTCTGTAATGACAGCAGTATCTAAGTTAGTTCTGTAATGACAGCAGTATCTCTGGGCTCTGTTAGTCTCTGTAATGACAGCAGTATCTCTGTTAGTCTCTGTAATGAAAGCAATATCTATGTTAGTCTCTGTAATGAAAGCAGTATCTCTGTTAGTCTCTGTAATGATAGCAGTATCTCTGTTAGTCTCTGTAATGACAGCAGTATCTCTGTTAGTCTCTGTAATGACAGCAGTATCTCTGTTAGTCTCTGTAATGACAGCAGTATCTCTGTTAGTCTCTGTAATGACAGCAGTATCTCTGGCTCTGTTAGTCTCTGTAATGACAGCAGTATCGCTGGGCTCTGTTAGTCTCTGTAATGACAGCAGTAACTCTGTAGTCTCTGTAATGACAGCAGTATCTCTGTTAGTCTCTGTAATGACAGCAGTATCTATGTTAGTCTCTGTAATGACAGCAGTATCTCTGTTAGTCTCTGTAATGACAGCAGTATCTCTGTTAGTCTCTGTAATGACAGCAGTATCGCTGGGCTCTGTTAGTCTCTGTAATGACAGCAGTATCTCCGTTAGTCTCTGTAATGACAGCAGTATCTCTGTTAGCCTCTGTAATGACAGCAGTATCTCTGTTAGTCTCTGTAATGACAGCAGTATCTCTGTTAGTCTCTGTAATGACAGCAGTATCTCTGTTAGTCTCTGTAATGACAGCAGTATCTCTGGGCTCTGTTGGTCTCTGTAATGACAGCAGTATCTCTTTTAGTCTCTGTAATGACAGCAGTATCTCTGGGCTCTGTTAGTCTCTGTAATGACAGCAGTATCTCTGTTAGTCTCTGTAATGACAGCAGTATCTCTTCTAGTCTCTGTAATGACAGCAGTATCTCTGGGCTCTGTTAGTCTCTGTAATGACAGAAGTATCTCTGTTAGTCTCTGTAATGACAGCAGTATCTCTGGGCTCTGTTAGTCTCTGTAATGACAGCAGTATCTATGTTAGTCTCTGTAATGACAGCAGTATCTCTGTTAGTCTATGTAATGACAGCAGTATCTCTGTTAGTCTCTAATGACAGCAGTATCTCTGTTAGTCTCTGTAATGACAGCAGTATCTCTGTTAGTCTCTGTAATGACAGCAGTATCTCTGTTAGTCTCTGTAATTATAGCAGTATCTCTGTTAGTCTCTGTAATGACAGCAGTATCTCTGGGCTCTGTTAGTCTCTGTAATGACAGCAGTATCTCTGGGCTCTGTTAGTCTCTGTAATGACAGCAGTATCTCTGTTAGTCTCTGTAATGACAGCAGTATCTATGTTAGTCTCTGTAATGACAGCAGTATCTCTGTTAGTCTCTGTAATGACAGCAGTATCTCTGTTAGTCTCTAATGACAGCAGTATCTCTGTTAGTCTCTGTAATGACAGCAGTATCTCTTCTAGTCTCTGTAATGACAGCAGTATCTCTGGGCTCTGTTAGTCTCTGTAATGACAGCAGTATCTCTGTTAGTCTCTGTAATGACAGCAGTATATCTGTTAGTCTCTGTAATGACAGCAGTATCTATGTTAGTCTCTGTAATGACAGCAGTATCTCTGGGCTCTGTTAGTCTCTGTAATGACAGCAGTATCTCCGTTAGTCTCTGTAATGACAGCAGTATCTCTGTTAGTCTATGTAATGACAGCAGTATCTCTGTTAGTCTCTAATGACAGCAGTATCTCTGTTAGTCTCTGTAATGACAGCACTATCTCTGTTAGTCTCTGTAATGACAGCAGTATCTCTGTTAGTCTCTGTAATTATAGCAGTATCTCTGTTAGTCTCTGTAATGACAGCAGTATCTCTGGGCTCTGTTAGTCTCTGTAATGACAGCAGTATCTCTGGGCTCTGTTAGTCTCTGTAATGACAGCAGTATCTCTGTTAGTCTCTGTAATGACAGCAGTATCTATGTTAGTCTCTGTAATGACAGCAGTATCTCTGTTAGTCTCTGTAATGACAGCAGTATCTCTGTTAGTCTCTAATGACAGCAGTATCTCTGTTAGTCTCTGTAATGACAGCAGTATCTCTTCTAGTCTCTGTAATGACAGCAGTATCTCTGGGCTCTGTTAGTCTCTGTAATGACAGCAGTATATCTGTTAGTCTCTGTAATGACAGCAGTATCTCTGTTAGTCTCTGTAATGACAGCAGTATCTCGGTTAGTCTCTGTAATGACAGCAGTATCTCTGGGCTCTGTTAGTCTCTGTAATGACAGCAGTATCTCTGTTAGTTCTGTAATGACAGCAGTATCTCTGGGCTCTGTTAGTCTCTGTAATGACAGCAGTATCTATGTTAGTCTCTGTAATGACAGCAGTATCTCTGTTAGTCTCTGTAATGACAGCAGTATCTCTGTTAGTCTCTGTAATGACAGCAGTATCTCTGGGCTCTGTTAGTCTCTGTAATGACAGCAGTATCAGTTAGTTCTGTAATGACAGCAGTATCTCTGGGCTCTGTTAGTCTCTGTAATGACAGCAGTATCTATGTTAGTCTCTGTAATGACAGCAGTATCTCTGTTAGTCTCTGTAATGACAGCAGTATCTCTGTTAGTCTCTGTAATGACAGCAGTATCTATGTTAGTCTCTGTAATGACAGCAGTATCTCTGTTAGTCTCTGTAATGACAGCAGTATCTCTGTTAGTCTCTGTAATGACAGCACTATCTTTGTTTGTCTCTGTAATGACAGCAGTATCTCTGTTAGTCTCTGTAATGACAGCAGTATCTCTGGGCTCTGTTAGTCTCTGTAATGACAGCAGTATCTCTGTTAGTCTCTGTAATGACAGCAGTATCTATGTTAGTCTCTGTAATGACAGCAGTATCTCTGTTAGTCTCTAATGACAGCAGTATCTCTGTTAGTCTCTGAAATGACAGCAGTGTCTCTGTAATGACAGCAGTATCTATGTTAGTCTCTGTAATGACAGCAGTATCTCTGTTAGTCTCTGTAATGACAGCAGTATCTCTGTTAGTCTCTGTAATGACAGCAGTATCTATGTTAGTCTCTGTAATGACAGCATTATCTCTGTTAGTCTCTGTAATGACAGCAGTATCTCTGTTAGTCTCTGTAATGACAGCAGTATCTCTGTTAGTCTCTCTAATGACAGCAGTATCTCTGTTAGTCTCTGTAAGGACAGCAGTATCTCTGTTAGTCTCTGTAATGACAGCAGTATCTCTGTTAGTCTCTGTAATGACAGAAGTATCTCTGTTAGTCTCTGTAATGACAGCAGTATCTCTGGGCTCTGTTAGTCTCTGTAATGACAGCAGTATCTATGTTAGTCTCTGTAATGACAGCAGTATCTCTGTTAGTCTCTGTAATGACAGCAGTATCTCTGTTAGTCTCTGTAATGACAGCACTATATTTGTTAGTCTCTGTAATGACAGCAGTATCTATGGTAGTCTCTGTAATGACAGCAGTATCTCTGTTAGTCTCTGTAATGACAGCAGTATCTCTGTTAGTCTCTAATGACAGCAGTATCTCTGTTAGTCTCTGTAATGACAGCAGTATCTCTGTTAGTCTCTGTAATGACAGCAGTATCTCTGGGCTCTGTTAGTCTCTGTAATGACAGCAGTATCTCTGTTAGTCTCTGTAATGACAGCAGTATCTATGTTAGTCTCTGTAATGACAGCAGTATCTCTGTTAGTCTCTGTAATGACAGCAGTATCTCTGTTAATTCTCTAATGACAGCAGTATCTCTGTTAGTGTCTGTAATGACAGCAGTATCTCTGTTAGTCTCTGTAATGACAGCAGTATCTCTGTTAGTCTCTGTAATGGCAGCATTATCTCTGTTAGTCTCTGTAATGACAGCAGTATCTCTGTTAGTCTCTGTAATGACAGCAGTATCTCTGTTAGTCTCTCTAATGACAGCAGTATCTCTGTTAGTCTCTGTAAGGACAGCAGTATCTCTGTTAGTCTCTGTAATGACAGCAGTATCTCTGTTAGTCTCTGTAATGACAGCAGTATCTCTGTTAGTCTCTAATGACAGCAGTATCTCTGTTAGTCTCTGAAATGACAGCAGTGTCTCTGTTAGTCTCTGTAATGACAGCAGTATCTCTGTTAGTCTCTGTAATGACAGCAGTATCTCTGGCTCTGTTAGTCTCTGTAATGACAGCAGTATTCTGTTAGTCTCTGTAATGACAGCATTATCTCTCTGTTAGTCTCTGTAATGACAGCAGTATCTCTGTTAGTCTCTGTAATGACAGCAGTATCTCTGTTAGTCTCCTGTAATGACAGCAGTATCTCTGTTAGTCTCTGCTAAGGACAGCTCTGTTAGTCTCTGTAATGACAGCAGTATCTCTGTTAGTCTCTGTAATGACAGCAGTATCTCTGGGCTCTGTTAGTCTCTGTAATGACAGCAGTATCTCTGTTAGTCTCTGTAATGACAGCAGTATCTCTGTTAGTCTCTGAAATGACAGCAGTCTCTGTAATTATCTATGTTAGTCTCTGTAATGACAGCAGTATCTCTGTTAGTCTCTGTAATGACAGCAGTATCTCTGTTAGTCTCTGTAATGACAGCAGTATCTATGTTAGTCTCTGTAATGACAGCATTATCTCTGTTAGTCTCTGTAATGACAGCAGTATCTCTGTTAGTCTCTGTTAATGACAGCAGTATCTCTGTTAGTCTCTGTAATGACAGCACTATCTCTGTTAGTCTCTGTAATGACAGCAATATTCTGTTAGTCTCTGTAATGACAGCAGTATGGGCTCTGTTAGTCTCTGTAATGACAGAAGTATCTTTGTTAGTCTCTGTAATGACAGCAGTATCTCTGGCTCAGTCTCTGTAATGACAGCAGCAGTATCTCTGGCTCTGTTAGTCTCTGTAATGACAGCAGTATCTCTGTTAGTCTCTGTAATGACAGCAGTATATTTGTTAGTCTCTGTAATGACAGCAGTATCTCTGTTAGTCTCTGTAATGACAGCAGTATCTATGTTAGTCTCTGTAATGACAGCAGTATCTCTGGACAGCTCTGTTAGTCTCTGTAATGACAGAAGTATCTCTGTTAGTCTCTGTAATGACAGCAGTATCTCTGGGCTCTGTTAGTCTCTGTAATGACAGAAGTATCTCAGTTAGTCTCTGTAATGACAGCAGTATGTTATCTGTAATGACAGCAGTATCTCTGTTAGTCTCTGTAATGACACAGTATCTCTGTTAATTCTAATGACAGCAGTATCTCTGTTAGTGTCTGTAATGACAGCAGTATTCTGTTAGTCTCTGTAATGACAGCAGTATTCTGTTAGTCTCTGTAATGACAGCATTATATCTGTTAGTCTCTGTAATGACAGCAGTATCTCTGTTAGTCTCTGTAATGACATCAGTATCTCTGGACAGCTCTGTTAGTCTCTGTAATGACAGCAGTATCTCTGTTAGTCTCTGTAATGACAGCAGTATCTCTGTTAGTCTGTAATGACAGCAGTATCTCTGTTAGTCTCTAATGACAGCAGTATCTCTGTTAGTGTCTGTAATGACAGCAGTATCTCTGTTAGTCTCTGTAATGACAGCAGTATCTCTGTTAGTCTCTGTAATTACAGCATTATCTCTGTTAGTCTCTGTAATGACAGCAGTATCTCTGTTAGTCTCTGTAATGACAGCAGTATCTCTGTTAGTCTCTCTAATGACAGCAGTATCTATGTTAGTCTCTGTAGGACAGCAGTATCTCTGTTAGTCTCTGTAATGACAGCAGTATCTCTGGGCTCTGTTAGTCTCTGTAATGACAGAAGTATCTATGTTAGTCTCTGTAATGACAGCAGTATCTCTGGGCTCTGCTAGTCTCTGTAATGACAGCAGTATCTATGTTAGTCTCTGTAATGACAGCAGTATCTCTGTTAGTCTCTGTAATGACACAGCAGTATCTATTTGTTAGTCTCTGTAATGACAGCAGTAGTATCTCTGTAATGACAGCAGTATCTCTGTTAGTCTCTGTAATGACAGCAGTATCTCTGTTAGCTCTCTAGTGAAATGACAGCAGTGTCTCTGTAATGACAACACTATCTATGTTAGTCTCTGTAATGACAGCAATATCTCTGTTAGTCTCTGTAATGACAGCAGTATCTCTGTTAGTCTCTGTAATGACAGCACTATCTTTGTTAGTCTCTGTAATGACAGCAGTATCTCTGTTAGTCTCTGTAATGACAGCAGTATCTCTGGGCTCTGCTAGTCTCTGTAATGACAGCAGTATCTCTGTTAGTCTCTGTAATGACAGCAGTATCTATGTTAGTCTCTGTAATGACAGCAGTATCTCTGTTAGTCTCTGTATGGACAGCAGTATCTCTGTTAGTCTCTGTAGACAGCAGTATCTCTGGGCTCTGTTAGTCTCTGTACGACAGAAGTATCTCTGTTAGTCTCTGTAATGACAGCAGTAACTCTGGGCTCTGTTAGTCTCTGTAATGACAGAAGTATCTCAGCTAGTCTCTGTAATGACAGCAGTATATCTGGGCTATGTTAGTCTCTGTAATGACAGCAGTATCTATGTTAGTCTCTGTAATGACAGCAGTATTCTGTTAGTCTCTGTAATGACAGCAGTATCTCTGTTAGTCTCTGTAATGACAGCAGTATATCTGTTAGTCTCTGTAATGACAGCAGTATCTATGTTAGTCTCTGTAATGACAGCAGTATCTCTGGGCTCTGTTAGTTCTGTAATGACAGCAGTATCTCCGTTAGTCTCTGTAATGACAGCAGTATTCTCTGTTAGCCTTCATGTAATGACAGCAGTATCTCTGTTAGTCTCTAATGACAGCAGCATTCTTTAGTCTCTGTAATGACAGCAGTATCTCTGTTAGTCTCAAAATGACAGCAGTATCTCTGTTAGTCTCTGTAATTATAGCAGTATCTCTGTTAGTCTCTGTAATGACAGCAGTATCTCTGGGCTCTGCTTAGTCTCTGTAATGACAGCAGTATCTATGTTAGTCTCTGTAATGACAGCAGTATCTCTGTTAGTCTCTGTAATGACAGCAGTATCTCTGGGCTCTGTTAGTCTCTGTAATGACAGAAGTATCTCTGTTAGTCTCTGTAATGACAGCAGTATCTCTGGGCTCTGTTAGTCTCTGTAATGACAGCAGTATCTCTGTTAGTCTCTGTAATGACAGCAGTATCTATGTTAGTCTCTGTAATGACAGCAGTATCTCTGGGCTCTGTTAGTCTCT